>NC_023750.2:29169651-29450368 GCF_000499845.2 Phaseolus vulgaris | reverse complement strand
AAATTTTTAGATTATTATTCTTAAAATTATTTTATATATTTTTATTTTATATTCACTAATAGATGGAGCGATTTTAATGGTTTGTTGAAAATGTGTGATAAATAGTTAAAACTTGATCAAGATATAAATAACACAACATCAAAGATGCACATAAGCTAGGAGTTGCAAAGATGAGAAACTTGTAAATATCTTTTATTTGAACCTATCAATATTCTTATAAACAAAAGACTAATGAAGAACTTCTACAATGTTTAACAAACACAATAGATTTAGGATTTAGAATTCCAACAGAGACTTACTCTCACTAGAAAATTGTTCTCTAGTGAAAATATGAGTGACTAATTTCACCTTTTTGTTAGGTTATAAGTAATCTAAAGAGTTTATTTTAACTTTATCAAAGATTTATTTTAATTATATTATTCCTTAATATTTTAAATGTTTGTACTTGTTTGTTATTTTTTACTTGATTGATTGGGATTTGATTGTTTTTAATAAAAAAATCAATAAATTTGGAATACAATAGTTACTTTAACACTTAAAAAAAACAAATACAAATGTTGTTCTATTGTGTAGGCTTATTGGTCATTACTTTTGTCATGATAAAAATATGGCTCATGTTCTAAATCCACGCCAAAAACCTAGCCAAACCTATATTATTACTACAACCTTATACTTTAATATATTTGAATTATAAGTTGAATTATATATTGTATCTTTTACAAATATTACTAAGTATTTTACAAATATTACTAATATTACTAAGTATGAAGTAAACTTTGTTTCTTACCAGAAAACCAACAGTTACACAAATAGCATATTGTCTTTCCAATATTTTATATTTCAACTAATTCCACAGTTGAGATTGAAATAGTTTGTTATTGTTGGAAATTCAAGCATTATGTTTTCTTGCACATTAAACAATTCCTAGACTAGCAATATATGCAACTTTATCTTTAATGTTTACAAACAAACTATGAATTCATTCATATATGAGTTCATTGAATATGACCTCATGACTAACCACTAATTTTGTGATTAGGATTTGATTGATATTGGGAAATGATTATGGTTAAGAATACAAAGTTAAAATTAATGCATGAAATATATTAATTTTAATTAGACATTTTTAAAGCTTTTAATGTATGAAGATAAATTTATTTTTAAGTATTTACATAAGAGAATTTTGTGAACTTAGCATCATATCTTATGATAGTTTAGTAATTAATATTTAAACAATCATTTAACTTGGGTTTGATTTCTTTATTTTGACTTTCATATATATTTTGATTTTTATCTTTTTGTTACTTTATCATTATCTATTATTTCATTTTTTTTTTACTATTTTTTATTTAGTAAAATTTTTAGTTCCTTTTATATATATATATATATTTATATATATATATATAATATTACGTGTCTTCCCAAGCCTTTGGTTATACTTTTATTGTGAAATTTTGTTGCTCCAAGTTGGAATAAATGCTGACATACTTTTAATAAAGCCTCGAGGTACCAAAATTTGGCAACCATCAATTTGTTTATTTAACTGTTTGTGATTGGTGACGCAAACGATGACGTATAATGCATGGAAAATATATATTCTATTTAATTTTCCATAAAACTACTATTTTCCTTGCATTTTTATCACATTAAAAAAACTGATTTGGTTGGGATTTCTCTTTCGAAGTTGGATCCATGAACAAGCTTGCAAGGATGAATCCATTCTTAATAAATTTCCAGAACTGATCCATATTTTATTTTATTTTTAATCATAATACATCTTGTGGATAATAATTTAATGTTTATTGTCATCATGAACGAATCTTAATTTTCTGTGTATATATGGTTTTTTAATACATATATATGTGCATCCGTGACTTTTGAGTTATTCAATCTATTTTGTTGGCTTAGTTTATTCCCCTATGTTTGAGTTTGTAGTTATTTGATAAAAGAAATACAAGTTGTGGTAATCACATGATAAACAATTAATGTCATAATTATAACTCCAAATTATGTATGTAATAACTGTACTGGGTTTTTTATAGTTAATAATTGTATTAGTAATAACTCAATATGAAAGTTGATACACTAATTACATTGAAAAATTATTTTCTCGAAGAAGAGGGTGAAGAGATGTACATGACTTAAAGATACTCATTAAGATTAAATGTATAGGTTTGAAAGAAAATATTGTAGTTTTCCAAATAGTAATTAATTAAATTGAAACTTATATACGTTGCACTTTTCTTATTTAAAACACATTTTAGAAAATTGTTTTATTGTTTGTTGAAGGAGTGTTGTAATTTTATTTTTAAACAGTAAATAAAAATAAATAAACGAGAGTATTTAATACATACTACAATCCTTATCCAAAAACTACTTAATGTAATATATATATTCCCCATATAAACTTACATCATTCAAAATTTTATGATTTCAAAACATAAAACAGATTCAACAAAACTTAATATAAACAAACGTAAATACCGATCAAAACTATAAAAAAAAAAAAAAACATGTTCACTAAGCCAAAAGAAATTAACATCTCTAATAATAAGTCATAAACTTTAACATTAGTTAACTTTATTAATTTGTTGTTACACATAAACTCTCTTTTATCTTTCCTTTATTATTAATGTCCTAATCTCACATCACTACAAGAAAATCATGAAATAGAAACCAATTTTTAGAGATCAAAATAATTAGTTGCGCAATAATAACTAAATTAAAGATCATTTTAAAAACTAAAAAAAAAAAAATTCTAAATTAGTTTCTATTATTGTTAAATAGTTTATAAATTGGTATCTAATTAGCAACCAGGTTTTTGCTACCAAATTTAGAAACTAAATAATTGGTAGTTAAAACCTTGGTTGCTAATTGGATACCAATTTAGAAACTATTTAACAATAATAGAAACTAATTAGAAATCAAAGTTTTTTTAGTTTTAAAATGGTATCTAATTGAGTTACTATTGCAACTAATTATTTTGGTCTCTAAAAATTGGTTTCTTTTTTTCGGCTCTAAAACAATTGAAGTTCCATGACAACCGTAATTTGCAAGTGTATTTGATTTCATTGTAAGAGGCTTTCCTCCCTAGTTTTTATGTTTTCTAAAAAAAAAAAACATGTACTAACTTTTGTAAACTATACTTATTTGTTAAAACATTATTTTTGGTATTCTTTTTCTTCTTTTAATAGTATATAATTAGTAATAGAATTATATTGACTAAATGGAAAAAAAGGGTTATTGTTTCAATTATCAAAATTTCAATATTATTCCCTAATTAATTGTATGTAACTATATATATAGATATATACCGTGTTTTAAATGTTCATAACCAAATTTAGGAGTGAAATTAGTCTTTAAAGAAACAAAACTACTAAGGATAATTGTGGAACCTCCTTCAATGAATCAACTACATATAATTATTAATCTCTATACATTCATATCACTTTTTTTACCATTGCATACTAAAGTTTTAATGACAAGTATAAGACAAAATGACAAGTTGAACTTATAGTTTTAATGTAACCATTGGAACGTGTACTAAATCAATTATTTTCGTGGTGCTCCATGTTCATGGATTTGAATTGAAGTAGTGCCCTTCAAGAGCACCCCTAAAAACCTGTTTAGGTGGAATAAAAGGAAAATCTAGAAGTCATCTTAACTTATGTTTTTCATGTTAATCAACATGATTTTAACGAAGTCTTATATTTTTGAAGAGACATGGAGTTTCAAAATGAAGAATGATAAACCTTTGTAAGGATGAATCCAAATGAAAGAGTTATCATGAAGCTGTTTTTCCTGTGGTTTTTCTAATAGTTGTATGTAATCTAGTTTGGTTTTTTTGTAGGGTCTGTTTACTTATATCATTCGGTGAATGATCTTTTTATAAAAAAAAAAATTAAATATAGGTGAGAGGTTATAGGTGACTTTATTATAAAAGTTGAAGCATTTCTAAAAAAAATAGTTTTTTTTAATTTAATTCATTTTTAACTGATAAAAAAAAAATGATCAGATTGAGTTCGGCAAAGTATGAGTAATACGTATTGTTACTTATCCTATTTAAAATAATTTGTCTTATTATTTGTTACGTGTTTTACATAAAATATTTTAGGTTTTTTTTATTCACTACAACAAAATTAGTTTTAATGACAAAAGATTAATGATAAATATAAGATTTGTCACTATTTATATATATTATTTGTGATTATTTTTTTTTATTGTCACTAATATTGTGTATAATAGTGACAAAACAAAAAAATATCACAATAAATATATTAAAATTAGTGATAAAGATCAAATTTGTCACTATTATCTATTATTTGTGACTACTCATTTTATTTGTCACATATGTTATTTATAATAGTGACAAAATTAAGAAATATCACAATAACTATATTAAAAGGTCAAGAACACATCATAAATAAAATATATAATATTTTTTATAATAAGAATATAATTAATATAAATTTATTAAATATTTATAAATTAATAGTTATTTTATCAATGATAAATTATTAATTATTGGTCTCTTATAATATGTCTAACATTATTTTCATTTTATGATAATATAATTAATAGTGATAAGTATAAAATTATGACTATTTTTTTAATTTGTCACAAAAAGTTAAAAAATAATTGTTTTACTTAGATTTGAACTCAAAAACCCTTGAAAGAAAAAATTCATTATTTCACTATACCACTTTATAATATCACAATGTTTATATCAATAATATGTCATAAATTCATTGTTACGAAAAAAACTATTAAATTTATGTATTTTATATTTAAATGTATGATCTTATTTTTCATAAGTCAATATTATTTTTATTTTGTGATAATGCAATTAATAGTGTTATATATAAAATTTGTCACTATTTGTATATTAGTTGTGATTAAATTTTAAATTGTAACTATTGTATATTAGTTGTTACTATATTTTAAGTTGTTACTATTTGTATATTACTTGTGACTATATTTAAAGTTATCACTATTGTATATTACTTGTGACTATTTTAAGTTGTCACTAAATTTTATTAAAAATAAAAAATATACATGTTATAAAATTATTATAATGTAAAATACCATATGATAAATTATTTTTCTTTCAATAAAATATAATTAATAAAAAATTATTGAACTTTATAAATTAATAATGATTATTTAATATAAAAATATCATATAATACCAACTTCATTATTATTATATCACTAGTAATTGTGAAAAAATATTAAATTTTGTCTATTTAAATTTGAACCCATAATCTTTTATTAAGAGACAATTTTACCTTCATTGTGTCACTTTACAATTACAATACTTCATTTGACACAATAGGTCGGTCACTAAGATCGAGTGACTGACTCGTCTAGCACCGACCGATACATTAACAATTTAAGAAATTATACAACTAATGTGTTAAAGTGAAAAAGAAAACATATAATCAGAATTCATAAAATTATAGAATAAATAATTAAAAGTACATAATTCATCGTTCAACAATTTTTTTTTATCTTTTCTTTTCAATTTAACACTATTTTTATTTGACTATGTTCTTCTTTTTTCTTCATACTTATAAATGATATAGACTTGTACTATTATTCAAATTTATTTCTTTCTAAAAATAAATATAATTATAAAATATAAATGATTAAGTACAAAGTTGTTATTATGTATAAATGCATAAATATAGAGGATAATGAATCAATCTCTATTGTAGGCTTTTAGTTATAACTGGTTAAAATATTCAAAAATAAGTTTGAAACTTATAATTTAGTTAGTTATAACTAAATCAGTTATCATGTATTGTTCTCTACACATGTTGAAAGATATAAGTTATAACTAAATCAGTTATCATGTATTGTTCTCCACATATGTTGAAATAAGGTATATTTTCAAATATCTCAAGTTAAGATACGAATAAGATGTTAGTATTTAGGCTTATATGAGAAAAAGGCAATTATTCTCTTTGAAATTAAGTTATCAATGTTGTCAATGTTGTCTTACAAAAATATGCAGTGAAGTTTGTAATTAACATCATAATATATAATATACAATTAAAATTATTATTTTATTGTGGACCTATAATATATTTAAATAAATAATAAAATATAAATATAATATATTTAAGTTAATATATAATCAATGCTTATTGTTAAATAAAATAAGATAATTAAATAATATGGATCCATCACATATGTAACTCTAGGATTACACCTCTCCTCAATATTACTAAAAACTCATGTTTGTATGTTTGTGAATATCTAAAATTGAAGCCGTTGTTTTCGTGAGATGTCTAATATGAATAATAATAATATTAATGAAATTAATAATATAAATGATATTAAATGTATGAATATTATTAGTAATTTTATATTATTAATTATATTAATATTGATAATCATACTAATAAGTATAACAATAATTATAACATAACATTTAGTGATAGTGATGAATATGCATATCACTAAAACTATAATTTCTTATAGTGATTGTAATGCAGGTATTCAATAATACTATTTTAAAAAAGTCAACTAAAACTTTTTAAAATTATTTTTTAATTATAACCTCAAATGAACATTTGATTTTAAAGTATAATCTAAATAAAATTATATAATAAAATATTAGTACAAATAAATTTAATTTTTATAAAAAGAAAATTCAAATAAGTTATACTACAAAGTATAAATTTGAAAAATTAACCTCTTTAAAAGCAACTTTAATTTTAAAAGTCTAAAAATAAGAAATATAATTCTATAAAATCAAATTCTAGGAATTTTTTAATTGTTAATGTTTCTTTGCTTAGGAGTGTATGAATAGAGGAATTTATGAAAAATCAATATAAAAGTCTTGCTTAAACAGCAAGGGATGTGGACATCACTTTCTGGAAGCACTTCGAACATAAAGAGATGCATATTCTGAAGTATATGAAAGAAAAACTCATTGAATATATATATATATATATATATATATATATTTTATCAAGTAAGGTTTTAATAAAGTTGTGGAGTAGAAGATCTTAATAGCCCTGTAATTGAAGTTGGAGAAGTTTTTCATGATAATGTCAATTTGCAACAAGCTTATATTGAAGAGAATGTTGTTAGAACTTCGTATGAAGGAGGATATGACACTCAATACTCGTCTTGGTGAGTTCAATTCAATCTTGATGGAGCTTTGAGACATTGAGATCAAGGTAGATGATGAAGACACAATGATGATTTTGTTAGACTCTCTCTTGCATCTTACGAGAAGTTTGTAAGTTCTTTAAGTGTAGAGAAAGATTGCATAATACTTGAGGATGTTAAGTATAGCCACTACGAAAAGGAACTTTTCCTTAAAGCATCTAAGAGTGTAGATGATGCATGATATTATGGGTTAATGGTCTTTAAGACATACAAAAATTTCAAGAGGTTGAAGAAGACAAAGCTTGATCTTAAAGATATTTGAAAATATTGCAAACAACTGAAACATTGGCAATGAGATTTGTCCAAGATTGGAAAATAGGATCAATTGGCAGTTATTGCTTAGAAATTGTAGTCATATGGTGATATGGTGTTGGATATTCTCGTTAACCAATATGATGTGATTTTGATGAGCAATAATGCTTGCAAGACGGTTGAAAATATGCTTTGCATGGTAAGGATGCATGATGATATCATTCATACGTTGACAAACAATACGTATGTTTTGGATCTAAAGAAAAGCCTTATATGAAGGTCCTCCCTCCAAGAATATGGAGTAGGAATGACAAGGCATTCACACTACAACATGTTCAAAGGTTTGTGCAGATGGGGTGAAGCAACGAATGAATGGGGAATCGTCAGACTCACTCATAACAACAAGGTCTTCACTCGATGTGGAACAAGGATAACTAGCTATGAGAGGTTGCACAATGTATTGCGTAGGTAGGTGTATGGTAGTTGTTGTAGCATTGTATTGTTGTGGTGCAAAGAAAAATCTAAAGAGAATATTTAAGCAAAGAGAGGGAAATGAGCAATAACACTTTAAAAGGGTTAAAATGCCTTTTTTACATTTGTTGTATTTGAACTAAGATAAAATAGGTATTTTACGTCAGTTATGTTGTCACCTAATGTAAAAGAGCTTTTGACATCTTTTCAAATACAACAAATGTAAAAAAAATTGTTTAAATTTCAATTTTTCTACAACACAATTTTTAAGTTATTTTCCACATCTTGTTCAAATGAGGTCTACTAGAGGACTAAAAGGTGATTTTTTTTCGTTTTGTGAACATTGTGTGTTTAAAAATCATCACATGCATCACTTTCGTATAGGGTTGCACAAGGCAAAGGCCATCTTGGAAGTTTCATCATTTTAAAAATCCATCATTGGGAGATGTGAGCTACTTTCTCTAAATCATCAATGATTAATCAAGGTTCACATGAAAATTCATAATAAAGCAATAATTAGAGCTCTACAAGAAGTTTAAGCATTTGGCATTCCCAATGCTTAACCAAATCAAGAAAATGGTCAAGCGTCTAAAGGCTAACAATTTGAAATTCTATTTATGAAGTTTAATGACTACTGTAGATGATGAAAACCCATTTAAGAGATTGTAGTCAAGAATAAAGAGGTCACAGAGTTAGAGACTTGATCAAGAGTTTACTAGGACTTTGGGCCTAATTGGGCTTGTTTGGGCCTTCTATAAGGCATTTGAGCCCAAGTTCAACTTAGAAGAAGATCAATCTATAAGATGTTTTAAGCATCAAGAGTACAAGACCACTATTTGTAAAAATAGTATAGAGTAGTTTATAATTTATTTTGACTGACCCTTGTATTTTAGGCTAAGTAGAATAAGATTTTTGGACATTGTATTATTAGCTTGGGAGACCATGAATGAGTATTGAATTACTGCTAAATTTGTGTTTCCATTCCTCTCTTAGTTTCTCTTATCTCTTACTCTCACTCTATTAGTTGAGAAGCTTAGGAAAATAGCTAGAAGGTTGACCTAATCTCCTTCCTAGCACAATTTTCCTTCCATTACTCATGGATTATCCATCCATTTGATCTTCATTACTTTCGCTTCCATTCAAATCCATTCTCAACTCATTTCAACTGAAGAATTCATCTAGTAGACAAGGAGAACTCCACCATTTGGTATCAGAGCTTGGATTAGACTAATGAAATGGTTCAAAATTCAACTTCACTTGTCTTCTATGTCACTCTTTGTTAGCACTTTGGAGTGTCTAGCTTAGAAACTTTTAGAAATTGACCTCACATCTTGTAAAATTCTATTTCCACAATCCAAATTCATTATCCATAAGATGATTCCTTCCTCCATTTGAGCTTTATTTTGCATCCATCAATTCATTCAAAGACAACAAAATACAAAGCAGAGCAAGGATGCAAGCTAGGATTGCATCAATAGAGATAAAAACATAACAAGACATTTGATTTTTCATCCTATTCCATAAAAAAATGGAGTCTTCAAAAGGATAAATAAGACCTTGTTGGAGAGGAAAAAATATGTTGTCGTACTTTGGTTTGAATAAACACTATTGGGGAAAGGTTGTGAGCATAACATGTTATTTGGTGAATTGTTTTCTATCTACGATTATTATGTTCAAAAATCCAGTTAAGGTATGGTTGGACAAGCTAAAAAATTTCTTAGCATTGAGGGTATTTGATGTCTTGCTTACTACTATGTATATAATGGTAAGTTTGAACCAGATCTAAGAAGGTAATGTTTATGGGCTATGCACTAACTACAAAGGAGGTTGTAGAGTTGTATGAACTTACTATGTTTTGAGGAAATTTCTTGTGTTGAGGGCGAGTAATGGAAACTCACCATGCATGAATAGATGGAATTGTTATAGAGAATGAGACTTAAAGCTGGTAAGACCACCTAGAGGAAAGAATATTGTTGGTTACAAATAGATCTTCAAGAAGAAAATTATTAGAGTGTTTGGCAATAATGTATCTATTTAAGCATTTGGATTTGACAATAGGTTATTTGATGAAGCACATATGTTAAAAATTGCTACATTTGGTAGTAATGTGTGCATGTTGAGAAGAAAGACTAATGATAGTCCACCTGCTAAAATATCCACATTAAGAAATTCATCTGATCCTATAACATAGTGTGAAGTAATTACAAAGTTTGTTTGATTCAAAGTTATTATGGTAGCCAATGGCTATAATAGGAAGGACAATGTTGATTATAATGAGATTTTCCATTTGGTAGTTAAGCATACGTCCACTAGGGTCTTGCTTGCTATTGTGGCAAGTCAAGACATGTACTTTGAACAATTCATAGGGTTTTGAAAAAGAGGATAAGGAGGATTGTGTGTAAATTGAAGAGTTCTTTGTAAGAAATGAAACAATCACCTAGATAATGGTATAAGTGGTTTAATTAGTTCATCGTATCTTGGAGGTGCAACATAAGTCCTTATGATTCTTCCATCCATCATAACATGGTAAACAATGTTGAGTTCTTCTACCTGTTGTTGTATGTAGACAACATATTGATTGCATCACAAGACTGAGATAATATCAGAAGGTTGAAGTTAGTACTTGATAGTGAATTCAATATGAAGAATATGGGTGCAATTGAGGTGAATTTAGGGATGAAGATAAAGAAATATTGATCTTAAAATAAGCTTTTATGTGTTAAAAGAAGTACATCTAACAAGTATTGATACATTTTAAAATGGAACATGCGAAAGACATGAGCACACATTTGACAACATCTATACATTTTTATAGCTCAATACTGCTAAATCTAATAAGGAGAAGGAATACATGTTTCCTGTTTCTTGTGCTAGTGTAGTAGGGAGTCCGATGTATGTGATGGTGTACACTAGACCAAACCTTACCCAAATAGTTACTCTGGTGAGTAGGTATGTGAGAAAACCTAAGAAGGAGCATTAGCAAAATGTGAAGTGGATCATGAGATCCCTAAAGGGAGCTAGAGACAATTGAACTTTCTTCAATGGTGAATCACAAAGTACTCTAAAAGGGTTATTTGATTATGACTATATTGCATACTTGGTCATTAGACAAATCATTATGGAGTATGCGTTTTGGTTAGTTGGACAACTAATCTCCAACTAATATTGACCTTATTGACCATTGAAGTGGAGTATATGATGTTGGTTGAAGTGGCTAAGGAGGGGATATGGTTGAAGTGTTAGATGAGCAATTCAGGGGTATGCTTCATTGAAGATAATTATTTTCTACGATAGTTTGAGTGAAATATGTTTGACCAAAGATCATGTTCAATATGGTAAGACAAAACACATTGATGACTGATGACTATTTTACGACAAGTGTACCATATCAAAAGTAATAATTTATTCCTAAGGATGAATATCAAACCCAAAAGAAATAGTTGAATTCTCAATTAAAATATTCACTAAATAGAAAACAATAATTAAAGTTTGTTGGATGTTTGTTGTATGTGAGATTGCAAGAATTGTAAATAAACCAAAGTAAAGAGTTGGTTGGTTCAATTGGGAAAATTGGGATTGGGGTTCATCCTTCTCACTCTTTTGTATTTTGAAAAGCATAATAATATTCTATCTTTGATTGATATTGATGTTTGTATAAAATTCATTCATATCGATTTCTCGCATATAAAATCATTAAGAAAGTCTCTTAAATATCTATTCCTCGCATATTTTATAAAAACACGTTATCATAACGAGCAAATGTTGATAGCAATTAACATTTCAAATTTATTCCTCGCATTCAAATATGTTAAGCACCATCTTTTAGGTTAGATGCTTAGAAGTGCTTAGAAGTACCTTTTCAATGAATTTAAGGATCAATCATGAAAAAAGCATTAAGAATAAAATGAAAACACCTATCATCAACCAACCCTAAACGCTAACCCCTAAACCATAAACCTAAACCCTAAACCCTAAAATCCAACTTCTCTGAAGTGATCTTGCCTAGGCAAGATTGGGCTCGCTTGGGCGAGTTTCTCTGGAGTGCTTTTGGCTTAGGCGAGTTTTGAGCATTCCAAGCTTCCATTTTCATCTTGTCTATTCTCCTTTATCCCTTTCATCTCCATTTTCCCCTAGAATCCTAAAATTAACACAAATTTGAGAATAAATCGTTCTTATTCATATTATAATCACAAAATATGTAAAAATATTTAAATTCATAAATTAGGGGTTAAATTATAGTTATTTTATTTATGAATATTCATAACTTCTTGTATTTTAATATGAAATATTACTTAAATATGACACTTATCAATGACTCAGTATTACATCATCTAATGGTTGTTGACATAATCAATTAGTAGGATTGTCTAATAGTAAATGTCTTCTAATGGGTCACCTGATGACTCAATATTACATTTATAATGAACTAGTAGTCTTTTGTGTATGATATGGCATGTTTAGAAATATGACCATAGTCGGAGAGGAAATTTTGCTCGAGCGCAATGAAAAGCTTAGGCATGGATTAAAAATAAATCAATTAAAGCAAGCTTCTCATATTTTGATTGACGCTTAAACCCAAAAACCTATATTCTAGGCATTCAAAAGTGGAATATAAATCTGAAACATACCCAAGACCAAAATAAAATAGTTCATAAACATTATATGGTTGCAAATCTACAAATGTTTATCTAAACTTGAAAATCATATCAGAAATTATGTTCCAATCTTATATGTGACATTTGAATATATTTTGTTCAAGAATTAAGGATTATTACTAAAGACAAAGATTACAATGAGTGATTCTCAGTCTAACAGATAATACTTTCCTGGAAAATTATGGGGAAAATATGATGAAAATATAAACTTTTATTGAATTTGAATTTTGTCACTAAGCTATGTGGGATACCGAATAACATTGTTGTGTGTTGGAGGATATCTCACGTTAGATCCACAATTGTCTAAGTAAAAATAGGTGAGATGAAGGAAGTCAAGATCAAAAGTTTTAACAACAACAAATTGGTGGTCTAATAGTTTCAAGGAAGAAGATGATACAATTCAACAATAGAGAACTCGTGGTGCAATGCGTTACTTGATTACTTATAAGGCACAAACACATGCTTTCATTTTAAAGATGACATTATATTCTTTTCTATATTCATAGGAGTTAAGGTAATAATTTATTTTTATTTGTAGAGGTTTTTTAGGAGTGAGATTGTAGGGAGAGTTTATACTCCCATTTAACTTGTCTTTTTTTTTTCATTTATCGAACTTTTGTTTTTTTTACACAGATTGGAATATTCTAAATTTATAAAAAAAATTTCTGATAAAAAAAATTCTAAAGGATAAAGGTGATTTTAAATTTTATGAAGATTAATGTTACACTTCAATTTTTTATAAATATTTTATTATTAAGTTTATTTAACTATATCAAGTTGGTTATCCTTATATGTGTCTACAAAATTGTTTTTAAATACTATTATATTATAAGCATTTCAAATAAATTTAAAAAATATATATTACGAGACTATTCTTCTATAAAGTAAGTAAGTTGCGTATTCTCTTTATACATAACAAATATGTTCATAACTTTCTTCACAAATAAGATTAATTGGACCTTATTTATTTCCCATTTTTATCTATGTCTCACTATTATAATATTCATAATGAAATTTTCTAAAAATAAAAGCTACCTTTGTTGTCGTTTGGAATATAGTTTGGTAGTTTAGATTGATTTTATCAAGTAATCTCATAAGGGTTTTTTCTTTATGGAAAAGTAAACATGGAAGCTGTAAAGACTTTCTCCATTTTCTCACAAGGTTCACATTGTTAGGTTTCACTACTTAACAATCAAAGGTTGAATAGATTACGTACTACTTATAAAAATATATTAGAAATAAATTGGTTTTTCGAAAATCAAGACTTAAATTCACTAAAATGAGAATTAGGGAACATGTGCTTTCAAAGCTTTGACGTAAGTAATTATACTTATAATTCTTTTTTTTTTATTACCTATCATTTACTATGGTCAAGTCATAATATGATGGCTTCTAAATTCAATGTGTTTCAACTTATGACGTTAAATGAACTTCTAAAACTCATTATTTCAGACGTGAAACTTATGAATCTTCCTAGTGTATACACCATGTTGTTTTCCAAAGCTTAGTTTTGTTTATATGTTTGAAAGAACTACATTTAAAAAAACACTTGTAAAATAGAAAAAAAAAATTAATTTTCTAGATATATTGCGTTTTTTTTAATAAACATACTATCGCCTTCACTCAAAATTTATATTTCTCACAATATTTCTCTCAAACTTTTATTCGAAAGTGTTTTATTTATGAGTCTTCTTACTCCAATAACACAAAGTAACTGAAAAAAAAATATAATGGCTAGAAATCTTCCATTGACTAGAAATTATATTTATAGTATATAAGTGTTTTACTAATCGATTTTATAAGGTTAATTAGACTTAAAATTCATTTCTTAATATAATATTAAAGTCATTTATAGTCTATCATAGCGAGAGTTTGTTGGACTTATCAGGTCATCCCTGTTATCGAGCCGTCATTGGACCACCCATAAATATATAATCTCATGTCGAGTTGACAGCTTAGTCGTGAGAGGTGTGTTGGATATCCTATGATTTTGACATTTAATACTATATAAATGGATATAAACATCACTTTATGAACCAATCTTATAAAGTTGAATTATATTTAAAGTTCACTCATCTTCTTCCCTCAACGACTCCACATTTGAATTCCTACAAAAATTAAAGTCATTATATTAGAATGAAAATTAGATTTTTAAAAATTAATAAAAAAATATTTCTTTACATTAGTTCATATATAAATTAGTTATAACTTGATTATATTGTTTTATTATTTTTAGAAGTATTATGGAAAAAATCATTTTAAAATGTTCATTAATTTTTTTGTATGTCATCATTTGGTAGTGTAGAAACCTAAGATGTAAATGATCTTAGAGAAAAAGTGATTTAAGAATTGGACCCCCAAGAGTAACTTTTGACTTGTGTTATAAAAGGACGATTCCATTTATTTAATTTAATTAGTTAAAAAACTTTAACATCAATAGTTTAATAATCTTACGTGTTAAACCTACCATCAAATCCATGAGTTAAAGTAACGAAAATTGGAAACTTTGACTCTGAAAATTGAATGAAGAAAATTAAAACTCCGTGAACTGACATTCTTTTAACATGAAACCAGGTTCGTTTGGTAGATTTTAAGTTTATTATTATCCAGTTTTTATAAATTTATTTTAATATAAAGATATTATTTTCCTATGTAAATTTGATTACACGGTTATTTCAATAATCTAAAATAAATTTATTTCAACTAAAAATAAATAATTTTTTGGTGGTGTTATTTTTATTTTCACTGACAATTTTGTAAAATTTTTAAGTTAAAGAATTTTTAAAATGGGAAAAACTAAATTTATAATGTAAATTGACTCTCAAAAAACTCTTTTATTTTATTTTTATTTTTTTATGAAACAAGTTTGATTTTGAAAGTGTATAGAGAAACGTAAACTTTAATTATTATATTAAAATAACAGGAATCAAACATGAAAAAGGAAAAAAAAAAAAGCTTAATTTTCTTAAAAGATGATTGTAAAATGGAACTTATAAGAAAGAATTAGACTCTAACTTTGCTTATAAAAAGTTTAGTAAAAGAAGATTTAAAGCATAAAGTGAACTAAACGAAAATTAACAAAAAACAAGAGTGTAAAGTAAGAATGATTCGAGAATTAAAGCAAAGAAGGAGAGACACGTAAGGAACAAATAAAATAAATTATAATAGAAGTTTGTATAATAAATCCATATAATTGATTTATAAATACAAATACCACTATTCCCGAATTATTTTATAAAAAATAATTTAATTTTTCCTTTTATTATTTTCCCTAAACATACTTATGGAATGTTCGTCCACATATCTTATATTATTTACTTGTTGAAATTTATTCACGAATTAAGTGAACTGAATTTAAGGTAAAAACAAGTTCATCAATGAGCTGGATTTCAGTTAAAAATTAAGTTTATTAAAGAAATTTGGTAAATTTTAAATTACGTATAGTTTTAGTCAATTGATTTGTAAATTAATTTAATGTATTTTATATAATTAAAATTTTAACTAATTTTAAATTAATTTTGTTATTATATGAAATAAATTAACAAAAACATCAAATTTTTCTATCAACAATAAATAAATTAAATAAAAAGGGAGGAATATTTCAACTTTTATACAAATTAAACCAATTAATAGCAAAAGCAAAAAATTAAAGTAATTATTATGTTAAATCGAATCAAACTAACCAGTTAAACCAATCTTGATTAACTTTAATTGATTGAGCTTACACTCAAATAAAATGATCATACTAAACTTGAATTAAATAATAAATAAAATTAATTATTATCAAATAAAGTAAAAAACTGAACAAGACTTAATTCAGTCACTCGTAATGTTTTAAACCAAAAATGTAATAAATAAGCTAACGAGTGTTGTGAATTCCATACAAACTAATTCCAGACTAAATAGAAATACCCAATCACTTGTATATAATTTCTTAATTTCTTAAACCAAATTCTCAATTAATGTCTAACCAAAAATATAACAAAAAATATATTTTTTTTATCAGAAAAAATAATAAAATAAATATAAAATATTTAAAAAAACAGAATACCATCAAAACCTATATACATCAAACTCTTATATATATGAAACCCCTCGCACCCCGCACCTTTACATTTAAAGATTGCCATACCCTCATTTGTAGCAATTTTGATCAAAGAAAAGAAAAAAATTAAACAACAATCCCCTTTCACAATGAAAAATGTATAATTTTTTTATTAAAATATTGCCTTTTTTACATTTTATACATACTTAAATCAATACAAACACACTTCCTTTACATTTTTGTTAATTATTAGATAAAGTTTTGGGAAATTTAAGTAGCCAAAAATTATTAGATAAGTGAGAAAATAAAATTAGAAAGTCTACTATGATTATACATAAAAATTAAAATATGGAAATCAAATTTATGATGAATCAAATTATTAGATGGAGTAAAAAGATGGTTTTCTAACAAAGTCACAAGATAGTTATAATGCATGACCTAATTATTTTGGGTAGGGTGAATAGGGGTCAACCTAAGGATAGACATAGACTTTGAGTCACTAATTTTTTTTAGTAATCAAAATCCATTCAAAGAAACCTAGAAACTCTTTCTTGACTTATTGGATTTTGATTTTGATAAGTTTTGGGATCCTAATAATTCTGTAATATTTGTGTTTGTAGAAATTAGGAATATGAAACCTTGATTATAAATACCTTAAAATATGAAGACTATGGTATTATTTTTTTTATCTATGTGCTCTTCCGTTAAATAACAATACACATAAAGTATTCTTTTCACACAACTTTTTGTTTTTCAATGTTATGTTTGACTTCTCCATTATCATGAAAACTTTAACCTTACAACTACACAAAACCATTTTGTATTTGATAATGTTTTGGTTGCTTTCAGAATTAAATGTGATGCATAAATATCATATAAATATAAATCTCGACTCTATTTCAGTGCTTATCAACTTTGAAAAATATATATGAATTGATGGATGAGTTAAATTATAAAAAAAAAATTGTTTAAAAGAAGGACATGTCAAAAGAGTTTCTTTATAAAATTATTTCAAAAAATAAAATATAAAAAAGTTGACTTTTTATATATAAATTAAAATTAATTTATCGATCAGGTAAGCTTAACTTATTATATAAATTAATTTTGATTTATGAAGAAGTTAATTTTATTTCTTATCTTTTTTATTATAATCTTTTTATGGATAAGCATGCAAACATGATCATCAAAATTTAATATGAATATGGTTCTGTCGTGTAAGATACAAGTGACTTATAAAAAAACTAATATAGCAAAGTTAATGATGTTGGGGCCAACACCATATTCTATGGAAAGGAAACAACAAATTATTGTCTATGGAAATCAGTTTAGTATAGTAGTAATAATATATGAAAAATAATTAAATTATTATAAAAATAATTTTCAATTTTTATCATGTTAATTTTTTTTAATTTAATGATATAACGTTTCATATTTATTATAAACTTTATCAATTTCATTACACAATATTTAGGATAAGGATTACCAACTTATAAATAGGAATTTTTGGGTTGATAGTTTTATGAATGAGAGAAAATTGTTTACTAGGTACTTGATATCCTACTAAAGTTAATTAATAAATACAAATAGTATATATAAATTATTTTTAATATTAATAAAAGTACATTTTTTTTTTGTTTAAGCGATCACTCTTTATTTGAGCGACATTCTTTTGGAGAGCATAAATTAATTTTGTACTTTTCTTTTTCCAACTCTCAATCTGTCACTTGAGCATTTTTCCAAATGATCAAGTGATATATACATGTTAGTATTCTTCTAACATATTTTAGAATTTGTGTCATTTTCTAACTGGGGGCTTGGGTGACTTATAACACCACTTGAATGCCCTCAACGTATTCTCCAATAATTTAGAACTCATGTGCATTGCTCTTCACCTCACATAAGCATTCAACATAATACTTAAGCGCCAATATAATGCTTGAACAATATGTTTCCAGAGGAGAGAGAAAGTTGTCATGGATCTCCCTAGCTCAAGCATAAGCTCCCGCTTGAGCTATACACTATATTACCAAAGAGTCCAAACTTGGGGATTGGATAAATGGTGTTTGGGTCTGGTGTTTATACTGGCTAAGGTCCTTCTTCGAATGGGAGAAGCCTTTGGAGAGTCAAGTGTTGCAAGGGGCGAGGTTGGAGTTGGAAGAAGAGAATAATTGGGTTTGGGAGGTTGGAGAGCTTCAAACTTATTTAGTTAATTCTGCCTATGTGTTCTTAATGCGGGATCACGGGGAGGAGTTGTCTTTTGTGTACAACAAGTTGTGGAGGTGTAAAACTCCGCCTTCTGCACTTTTCACTACTTGGAGGGTGTTGGAGAATAAGATTGCTACCACGGTCAACTTGGAAAGGCGAGGAATTGTGGTCGACAACTGTTGGTGTTGTCTGTGCAGGAAGGAGGAGGAATCTCATTGTCATATGTTTTTGAATTGCATATTTGCTTGGCTTGTTTGGTGTCATTACTTTGAGTAGCTTGGCGTGAAGTTTATGATTCACATTGAGCCGGTGTCAAACATTTTTTAGTCCGTGATGTACAATGCTTCAGGGTTGGTTAATGATATTTGGGGTGCAATTTGGGTTGGAGTTGTGAGTGAAATTTGGAATCACAGGAACAACGTCATTTTTTAAAAGGAAAGGTAGATGTGTCTAAAGTGTTCGCGATGCTTCAATTCAAAGTTTGGTCTTGAATTTTCTCAAAGTCTCACAATAGGTCGTTCTCTTATCCTAATTGGTGTTTAGACCCTTTGGCTTGCATGTGGTTGTTTTTTTTATGCTCTTGTTGACTTTTTGTTTTTGTTAGTATCTCTGACTTTGTCTGTTTGGTAGGTGTTTCTTGAGAGGTAGAAGGAGGTTAAAGTGCAATTTGTATAAGGGTTGGATCACCCGTGACGTGATTTATATTTATTAAATCTTTATTGTTGATAAAAAAAACAAAGAGTCCAAACTATCGTTTTGAGTAATGCACTAATGTAGAAAGTAACTTCAACAACTTGTTTTAGTGACAAATTTTGAGCCACCATTGTAAAAAAAACAAGTAGTAGTTTCGTAAATAAAATCAACTTTTCATTGATGATTTTCCTAAACTTAGTTGTAATTCAAAAATTTTGGGAAATGATGAGGTTTTTTTACATAACCATCGTCAAAAGTGTAAAATTTCAAAAAACAATGACGGTTGCTTCCTAGAACCATTGTCAATTCTTTTATCTCTTTCCTAAAGTTGTAATTTTCCATAAACTTCATGCTCATCATTTTTAGTGAACAACATTTTCATTCTCTTCTTTGTCTTTACTACTTTTGTTGTCGTTGTGCCCCGTTTGTCTTGTCCTCGTTGTGTTCTACATTTTGGTTGTTGTCTTCGATTGTTATTGACTATTGTTGTTACTTGCAAATGAAAAGTTCCCCTCTGATGTTGTGTTATTCACACATGCTATTGTTCATGCCATTGCCCCTACCATCGTCGTGCTGATATTTAGGTTAGAAAATTAGTTTTAATTGTTATTTATTGTTTTAATTTTAAATTATTATATATTATTTCAATTAATATGTATCAGGCCATATTTATACTTTAATTATATTTTATTTATTTTGAATTGTAAACTTAGTATTTAAATGATTAAACATAATTTTATTTGATAGTATTTGATTTATTAGAAATTATGTTTATTAGTATTTGAATTATTAGAGGTTATGTTTATTTATTAATATTGGAATTATTACAGATTATGATTATTATATTTTTTATTTTTTTAAAATATATTTTGTATATATTAAGAGATCCTTACATTCTCATTTAAGATTTAATAAAAGGATTTGTGTGCTCCTCCAATTTTAAAAATGACCCTATCTATTAGATAATTTATATGAAATCAAGTTAAGGTTGTATCGACAATATTTGTATTAAATCTTCAATTGTCCGGTTGTATAGTTTAGAAAGATTAATTACTTTTTAATAATTGATTAGTACACAAGTTATAATCTAGATTTTTATATATTTGACTTAATTTTGATTCATTGCATTTTGGTTTGATCTTTGAGTATATATTTGATTATGGACATTTCATTTGACCACTTTTATTTCAGATTACCTGAAGATTAATACAAAATGTTGCCCAAATTTTGTATTAATCTTCAAGTGACATGAAATAAAAGTGGTCAAATTTTGTCCAATATAAGATATGGTGATAAAAATTTATGCATTATTGAACTAAAAAAGAGCGAGTTCACTTGAGTTATTCCTTAACCAAAAAAGTCTATTGCAATTGAGAATATCTATATCATCAATATTAATATAAAGTGGAATAGGGTCTAACATCCTTGGATGATGGGGATTATGATTTTTTCCACTAGATGCGCTCTCTCCATGTTGTGTTGGTTGTTTCATACTAGGTTCACCCACGATCAGCCAAGGCTTCTAGCGAATCATCTCTTGGAGATTTACATGTGAAACACTAATTAGCCTCATCATATGTTGATTTTTACTTATGTTGAACACTTGGTAGATAGATACCGAGGACTTATAGATTTTCCATCGCCATCACACCCTTTTTAGAAACCCTTCTCATCTTCTGCATATGACTTCATGTTTCTCGCTTCCTCATTGATAGTCAGTTCCGCAATGGGCTTTGTGTTTCTGGAATATTAGTTTGTTGAATGTACAAATCAGAGTCCAAAACAGGTACTTAGGTCATGCCCATTTGATTAGGGCCAATTTGTTGTGCTTATTTGCGAATGTAGTGTGGAGCCCAAATTTTAGGTGGTCATTGGGCCAACTCTGCATGACATCTTTTACTCTGAGTTGCGCTCTTAAGACAACATTGTGCTTGGTAGTCCACATTTCCTATTTCATCATTACCCTATTTTCTCTTTGACACTGAGACCTGCCTTGCATTGTTTTCTATCCCGATCAAGAAAAAGATGTTGGAGGTCGTTGTTAGCGGTCACACTAGCTGTTAGGAGTTGTTTTTCGACAGGATTGAGTGAAGTACAAGGGTTTTTCGGTTGATCAAGATTTCCTTCCTCTATGCCTCCCTGATTAACCCAATAAATAGTTGTCACTTTCCGATTGCAAGGATTTGAATTCTTCTTTTTTCCATACACTCATTCGATGATGAAGCATCTAAGATATCTCTTGCCCATAAATTACATTAGCATGTTACAAGCTCCTTTGTTACTCTTTCTTCTTCAATTAGAACTTCTTAGTTCCTGCCATTGATTTTGATTTACTTTCTTAAATTTATTTCTTCTTGAATTGAGTTTCTAACGAGCAATATGGCATTTCCTGTAAATTTAAACATGAATGAACGTAAATTGAACACATACAATAATGTTCACATATAGATCTTATCATATCATGATTCTCACACAATCATACAATCAAGAAGGAATAGGCACTTACCTTGATCCATGAGTGATCCTAATAGAGCAGTTACTTTATCTCCTTTGTCCCAATCTATCTCTTAGCAATTCCGTACTTGTCACACACTTTCGTGATGGTTAACAGTGAGACAACTATTATTTGCAGAGACAGAACCCTATAGTCTTTAGTTCCCAATCTCCATCAGATGTAGGTTTTCCATTAGGTATATCATCAGATATATATTTCTCACGTTAACCAATGGACCCTTTATTCTATTATTATTATTAAATCATATTTGGGCCCAAAGCCCAAACTCTAAGTCATGTGAGTCACTTTATAGAAATTAATTTACATAATTTCTTACATTCTCCCACTTGACTCGTTATAATACTTTCATGATTTAATAATTACATAAATGCGCATTTAAAATGCCTTATATAAATTGGTTCTATCATTAATCATAATCAAGGATACAGAAATAATAAGAGTCATGGCGGTTATATGTCATTTCAATCGACACATTTCCTTCCATGTACTACTATATCATCCTTTCTCCTTAATATGACTTTATAGTGAGAAATTCATAATAGGTTCAAACATAATGTCATTGTCATCAATAACAACATAATTTGTTTTCCACAACATAATAACATAATTTGCATGCATATACATATAGTAGAAAACAACATAAATTTCAGAAACTTTATTTATCAATGAGCTCAAAGTGTCAAATAAGCATTAATAACAACATTCATAATTCACTAGTAACATAATGCCCATATTTACAACATGATCAGTAAATGTTTTGGGCGGTAACCCTTTTGTTAAAGGGTCATCAATCATAAGATCAGTGCTAATACGTTCTATTGACACTTTATGTTTCTGAACTTCTTCTTTAACGATAAAGTATTTCAATTCCATATGTTTAGCACCTTTGGAATACTTGTCGTTTTTAGAAAAGAAGACTACTGCAGAGTTATCACAATAAATTTTCAGCGGCTTGGCAATACTGTCAACAATTCCAAGTCCTGAAATAATATTCCACAACCAATTAGCCTGAACTGTGGCCTCAAATCATGCCACAAATTCAGCTTCCATAGTGGACGCAACAATGACTGACTGCTTCGCACTTTTCCATGAAATCGCTCCTCCGGCTAAAAGATACACATAACCAAAAGTAGACTTTCATGTATCCACACAGCCAACAAAATCTGAATCTGTATATCCAATCACCTCAAGATGATTAGATCTTTTATAAGTAAGCATGTGATCCTTCGTTCCTTGCAAGTATCTTAAAACTTTCTTTGCAGCTTTCCAATGATCCAATCCTGGATTACTCTGGTATCTTCCAAGCATACCAACTGCAAAACTAATATCTGGTCGTGTACAAGTTTGAGCATACATTAAACTCCCAATAGATGCATAAGGTATATTCTCCATCTGTTTCTGTTCCAAATCATTCTTTGGACATTGCATGAGACTAAATTTGTCTCCTTTCTGTATTGGAACAGGAGATGTCGAACATTTATCCATTCTGAATCTCTCTAAAACTTTATTAATATATGCTTTATGAGACAAACTTAACAATCCTTGTGATCTGTCACAGAATATTTCAATTCCTATCACATAGTATGCCTCACTTATATCTTTCATCTCAAAGTTATTAGAGAGAAACTTCTTAGTCTCACTTAATAGACCAAGATCATTAGTTGCAAGCAAGATATCATCAACATACAGAATCAGGAATATAAACTTGCTCCCACTGACCTTCAGGTATATACACCGATCAACGATGTTTTCCTTAAACCCAAAGGACACAATAGTATCATTGAACTTAAGATACCATTGCCTAGAAGCCTGTTTAAGCCCGTATATTGATTTCTTAAGTTTACACACCATGTGTTCCTTTCCTTCTTCAATGAACCACATTGGTTGGTCCATATAAACATCCTCTTCTAAATCCCCATTCAGAAAGGCAGTTTTGACATCCATCTGATGCAACTCAAGATCATAATGAGCTACTAATGCCATGATAATTCTAAAAGAATCTTTCTTAGAAATAGGTGAAAATGTTTCCTTATAATCAATGCCATCCTTTTGAGTAAAACCTTTGGCAACAAGTCGGGCCTTGTAACGTTCGATATTGCCATGAGAGTCACGTTTAGTCTTAAAGACCCATTTACACCCGACTCTCTTGCATCCTTCTGGCAATTCTATAAGGTCCCATACATCATTTTGTGCCATTGATTTAAGCTCATCTTTCATGGCATCTAACCACTTATCAGAATTATCATCATTGATGACATCTGAAAATGAAACTGGATCATTATCAATACCTAAGCCATTTTCTGACTCTTGTAGATAAACCACAGAATCATTCGAAATAGCAGACTTTCTTTCTCTTTGAGATCTTCTTAATACTATTTCTTGTGGTTATTCTACTACAGGTTCATTGTTAACTTCATGATCATTAATTTGTTGTTCTTCTTCATCGTTGAGTGACTCAACTACATTAGGAACAACAATACTTGAAGTAAAGGTACTAGTTAAAGGAACTTGTACTCTAACTTCCTTAATCTCCACATTTTGTGAAGTATCACTCCCACTGGTTTCACCATTTTCAATGAACCGTGCATTTCCAGATTCAACAATTCTTGTGCTATGGGTAGGACAGTAAAACATATACCCTTTTGACTTTGCTGGATAACCAATGAAATATCCACTGATTGTTCTTGCATCCAATTTCTTCTTTTGCGGATTGTAAATTCTGACTTCTGCCTGACATCCCCAAACATGCAGGTGTCTCAAACTGGGTTTCCTTCCTGTCCACAATTCAAAAGGTGTCTTTTGAACTGCCTTACTAGGAACCCTGTTCAACAGATACATGACAGTTTTTAAAGCATACATCCATAATGAAACAGGTACAGTTGACTTACTTAACATGCTCTTAACCATATCCATTAAGGTTCGATTACGCCTTTCTGAAACACCATTTTGTTGTGGTGTACCTGGCATTGTGTATTGAGCACAAATACCACGTCTCTCAAGGAACTTAGCAAACGGACCAGGATGTTGTCCACTTTCATCATATTTTCCATTATATTCACCACCTCTATCTGACCTGACAATTTTCACCTTTCTGTCTAATTGCCTTTCCACTTCATTTATATAAACTTCCAAGGCATTCACTGCTTGCGATTTTTCATGCAGTAAATAAACATAACCATAACGTGAAAAATCATCAATAAAGGTGATAAAATACCTTTCTTTATTGAAAGAACATGCATCAAAAGGTCCACATATATCAGTGTGTATAATTTCAAGAAGTTGAGTACTTCTTGTGGCTCCCTTCTTTGTGTGTTTTGTTTGTTTGCCTTTAATACAATCCACACATACATTCAGATCAGTAAAATCCAAACTTGGAAGTATTTCATTCTTTACCAATCTCTCCATCCTTTCTTTGGAAATATGTCCCATTTGTGCCACAAGAAAGCAGAACATTCATTCACTAAACTACGTTTAGTGCCAACATTATGATGCGAGGTCATAAGAGTTTCAGCATATAGATTATCAAGGTTCAATCTATATAATCCATCATAAAGAGTACCAGATACAATCAAATAGGTACGCTGATATAAACTGAAACATCCATTCCCAAATTTAAAAGAGTATCCGGCAACATCAAGTTTAGACAATGAAACTAAATTCCTAGATATACTAGGTACATAAAAAGCATCCATCAAGAATAAATAAAATCCAATGTTGAAGATTAAACGATAAGTCCCGACTGCTTCCATTGGAACCTTCTCTCTATTCCCCATGAAGACAAACTTTTCATTTGGCTTTATGGTTCGGGTTAAAAGGAATCCTTGCATCATGTTAGAAACATGAGTTGTGCATCCAGAATCAATCCACCAAGAATTATGTCAAACTTCAGTTAAGTTTGATTCAAAACATACATAATAAGCATTATGCTTACCCTTCTTTTCGAACCAAGCCTTACGTTTCAAACAATCCTTTTGGAAATGTCCAGATTTCTTGCATAAATGACATTTGCCATTCTTCTTCTGGAGCTTAGTAGAGGACTCACTTATCTTCATGTTTCTTGAAGACCTTCTTTCCAGCTCCCTGATTGTTCACATAATGTATAGAGTGGTTTCCTCGATTTTTCAATCTAGTCTCTTCCTGAACTAACATGTTATAGTTCTCATCCATTGCCATTCCAATAGACTTAAGTCTTGCCGCAATATTAGTCATTTCAATGACATGTTCGTGCATAGTACGAGAACCATCAAATTTCATGGTGGTAAATGTACTCATTAATGTCCCAACAAGAGACTTATCAGTAGTTTGGGAGCGCTCTTCCACAAATTTCATAAATTCTTTTGCACTATCAGTTTTGGGAAGAGCCGACTTAATATTACTTGTTATGCTCATTCGCATAAAGATACAGGAACAGATACTTGATCACACATGCTTAACATTAATACTTTGAGTCATAAACTAAACATACAATACAGATTCAGAAAACATTCTATGTATACTAATGTTCTCATTTGGGAGATTCATTAATACACAAAACATAATGATGCTAATAGTATTAACTTTATTTGGTAAGATATATGCATTAACTAGAAACACTTGTTATCTTTGGATATACAAGCAAAACTAATAACACATACTCACTACCAACAATCATATCCATTAATTATAAGGACAACTAATCAACCTTTGGGTGATCCAAAAATGTCTTATAATAATGAATTTCCATTTACCCATATATAAATAATTTAACATCCATTCTATAGGTAATTGAAATAAAATTTATCAGTAATCTGAAATTAAATAAAACTTAAAGATTTGATCACTTTGGTGATTACAAATCTATCATACAAATAACTTCAGAAATTATATCATTAATTGAAATAAAATTCATCCATAATTTAGAATTAAATAAAACTTAAAGATTTGATCACTTTGGTGATTACAAATCTATCATACAAATAATTCCATAAATAATATCATTATATGAAATAAAATTTCATCCATAATTTGGAATTAAATAAAACTTAAAGATTTGATCACTTTGGTGATTACAAATCCATCATACAAGTAATTCCAAAATTTCAATTTAAAATTAAATACATAAAGCGGAAATATAATTTTCCATTCCTCACTTTCAATCAATTAATTAAACTTTAATTTAATGCAAATTAAATTACATTATGACATAATAAAATTTCATTAAAACTTTAATTAAACTTTAATTTAATGCAAATAAAATTACATTAAAACATAATAAAATTTCATTAAAACTTTAATTAAACTTTAATTTAATGCAAATAAAATTACATTAAAACATAATAAAATTTCATTAAAACTTTAATTAAACTTTAATATAATTCAAATTGAATTAATTAATAATAATAACATAATAAAATTTGAATTAAAACTTTAATTAAACTTTTAAAAAAAATGACGTAAAGCCGTAAGGTGCACATGAATTAATTAACGTAAATTATTAATTGTGAATTCGTGCAGGAACGAATTTAAGTTGTACAGTTTCATCTTTCTTCAATTTATGATGCTGTGAATTTCCGAGCCCAGTTATACCAGGTAAAGAAAGCCTCAACCATAACTAAATGTGTCACAGGAAAAGATGATTGCAGTTTCATCTTTCTTCAATTGAATTAAAAATTCAATTAATGAAAGTTTTCAAAATGACATAAAGAGGCACACTCCATAAACCCCTAATTTTAAAATTAGGGTTTTTCAATTGGGATTAATTAAAATTAGGGTTCTTTGACTTTGATGGTTTAGGACAATTAGGGATCTATTATAGAGGAATGAAAACCTTAATTTATAAACCCTAATTTTAAAATTACTGTTCTTAAATTGGGAATATTTTAAAATTAGGGTTATTTGATTTTGGAAAAACATTAATGGAGAATCACAACATGAGCAACGAGGCTCTGATACCACATGAATGAACGTAAATTGAACACATACAATAATGTTCACATATAGATCTTATCATATCATGATTCTCACACAATCATACAATCAAGAAGGAATAGGCACTTACCTTGATCCATGAATGATCCTAATAGAGTAGTTACTTTATCTCCTTTGTCCCAATCTATCTCTTAGCAATTCCGTACTTGTCACACACTTTCGTGATGGTTAACAGTGAGACAACTATTATTTGCAGAGACAGAACCCTATAGTCTTTAGTTCCCAATCTCCATCAGATGTAGGTTTTCCATTAGGTATATCATCATATATATATTTCTCACGTTAACCAATGGACCCTTTATTCTATTATTATTATTAAATCATATTTGGGCCCAAAGCCCAAACTCTAAGTCATGTGAGTCACTTTATAGAAATTAATTTACATAATTTCTTACATTTCCAACATCTGTCTCTGTTATGTTCTTTTGTCTACTGCTAAGAGAGTCCAAAATGTAAGTGTGATAGCCTGGACCCCAACATCAGATCTATACTCTTTTATGGCCAATCCCAACATCAGATCTATACTCTTTTATGGCCAATCCCAACATCATCAATCCATGCAGTTACTGATTCAAATATTGTAGACAATCAATCATTGTTTTCGTTGATGGTCTATGTTAGGTCTTCATTTCCTTCACTATACATGAGTACTGCATCATCCCCCAAAGTACCTTAGCTATATGAATCTTATGCCATTTAGAAAGAAGCTTTCTTTTAGATTTTCTACTGAGACTATATTATGAACTCGTCCAACACCACTACGTTGAAGCCATTCAGGATTGTCCTATTTTACCTGTAATTCCATACCTCTCTAACTTTCTTATTTACTATGTGTCGTATTTTCATCTATTACAACATTGGGCATAGTATTGCCATACACCCTTCTTGCTCCAAACCTATATGCATTTCATGGTGTTGTTTTTCCTTTCCACTCCTCTCGTATTGTATATATTATCTGCCTCCTTGAAACTCCTTTTGTGCTTAATATAAGATATATCATTGTTCTTATTACTTAGTTTTTTTGCATAGAGTTTCTGGTTGCCTATTCTTATGTTATCAAGCTACTTCTCCAAAGAATCTGGATTTGAAACCCCTTGGAATATAACGAAACCAAATCTTTGTCTCTTAACATTCAACCGACGAGCAATCTTCAACTTTTTCCCATCTTTAAAAGATTTTCCACACTTCATACTTGCCAAAATCATATGGGAAATGAAAAGAAGAACAAAACTATAAAAGTTTGGTTCACCATGTTTTTTCTTTCTTGAAGATTACATGTGAAGCATTGAGAGACTTGGTAAACTCTTGAGCAAAGAGTTGGTGCAACCTTTTGTTCTATGCTCAATTATTTTCACCTTTTTTTGTGTGTTTACTATACAATTATTCTTTTGTAATTTAATCTTTCAGTCTAATAACTACACTACCACCACTTTGATGCTACCAATATTCCTCCTTCTTTATCACAACAACATCACACTACATCTTTTCCCTCTCATCCTACTTTACCAATGCAACATCAGTCATCAACACGAGGTTGGTCCCCCTAAACACAATATTTTAATAGGAATATCAAAATTTCATTGTAAGAAGCATGTTTTATTTTTATATTGTACATATGTGCTCTTCTTTTAATATCCTATGAAGTTGAAGTACTTTATTTTTGAGTTTTGAAAGGGAACCATCATTTGGTGCAAGAATGGTTAAACCTTGCATGACCCAACACACTTGCTTAGGCCTAATATGAATAAGTTTTACCTGAATTTGGTTGGACATGACCCAACATTGCATGATTTAGACTCAACCCAATTAGACCTTTTCTCATTTGGTCCCAACTTGACTTGTGTCTGGCATGACTTGGCATAACATCAGTCCAGGTTAACTCGTTATGAACTTAACCTTACACAAACTAACCTAGGCTCGATTTGACTAAATCCCATCTTGAATTTGGCCAGACCTAGTTCAGTTCAATGTAACTTAGGCCAAATCCAACCTAACCTAATTTGAATTTAACCCAACCCAACCTTCTTAGACTTAGCTCGACTCAACCTGAGTTAGGTTCATTCCAACCTGACTTAGCTTGATCAGACTTAACCTAACTTGAGCTCAATCTGACACGACACGACTTGTGTCTAACCCAACTAGACCTGACTCGACTTGGCCTGACCTCGACTTTGGGTGTAGCTCGATTAGCTTGACATGGTTTTGGTCTAAGGTAACTTGACCCAAGTCTCACCGAACCTTGCCTATATAAACCTTTGGCTTGATATTGATTTTTTTTTATCGGCAAAAAAATAATAAATAATGGAAGTATTTCAGGGATACCTCAACCCTTGTACAAAAAACTCAAACCACACACAGATCCTCAAGAACATCGACCAACGCTTAACTCACTTGAATTTTTAATAACAAACCTCATGCAAAACTAGTGGTTCAAGACACCAATCTGAATAAGAAAAACAAGCTAGTCTAACCTTTGCAGTTACCCACGACCAAACCTTTGGCTGAACCATCATAAAGATTTCACTATGATCTTTGTTCCGTTCCTAAAAATCTTGTTCCTTTGTTTCCACAATTCTCCAACAACGGCTATCCAAACGCACAACCATATATTCACAATTTCACTTTCCTTGAACAACCTGAATTGGGTTTGATATTGATTTTTAGTTTTAGATAATATTGTTTTCTTTAGAAAAACAGTTCCATGGATTGGTGGTGATCCATGAGATTTTTGTTAACATTTTGACTCTATAAACTTTTTCTTTTGTGAGATTTGTAATGATGTGTGGGGTTAACCCAGCCTCATGTGAATCGGGATCAAGACCAAGTCCCATAAGTTGGATCAAATTAATAGGTTTAATTATTAATATATCTTTATTTTTTTATAATTATAATTTTTCATTGTAATTAACTTTGTTTTTTTTTTCAATATATCTATGAATCAATTGAACGTTTTTGTTTAATTAACACGTATATAAAGTAACAAACAGGAACTTCAATTTCTTTTAACGTGTGTGTGTGAATATATATAAATATATATATAATTCCTCAAAAGTTTTAACTTTCAAAGAAGCAACCCTATAAATCACTGTCCCAAAGTCAACGAACATGTAAACAGATATTTCATCGCTTAACAGGAAATTAGCAAGAAACTCTCCTCAACACTGTATTTTTCCCATCAATAGGAACATATATGTGATGTGCAACCAAGACAAACACACACAAATGGTGGAATCACTGAAACCAAAGGGTCAATTTTCACATATTTTACCATTAAATAATGCCTTTTCAAACTCAATAACGAATATATTTTGAAAGTTTCATGCCAATAGTTCTCTTTCTAATAAGCCCAAGACTTCTATATATAAATATATATTTATATTAGTGTGTGATGTGCATGAGGCCATTTCTCGTTGACAAGTACAAATCAAAACAGTTTGCCTGCTTGTGGCCAGAACAATTTAGCAAAGAATTGGCAATTCTAGTAACCTAGAAAATAAAGCTCAACAAGTAAGATTATTCACTTAGCATAAGATATAATATATATAGATTATTATACAAAAATAAAGATACTATATAACTATAACGCGTTTTATTGGATGATTATTGCCGCTATTGGGACAAGTCAGCACTTTCTTAAGGTCAAAGTTAGATACATATTATCCATTATTCATTTTCTTTCTCCAAATTTTTCCATAATATTGCTAAAGAAAAGTATAGAACCCAACTTAAATATGTTATATGAATTAATAAATTGCAAAAGTTGCTACACTAATGATCCAACAGACGTGCATGAAAATAGAGTTATACAAAAATGATTTAGAAAAGTAAGACATGGTGAGCAGTCCCTAGTTTACAGCTTTTCATCCATAATGGTCCTTCAAACCACCTTCTTTTCCTCTATATAAAGCCCTTTAGTTTAGGACATCAACCCCACACATATCCTCATCCCAAAAAACCCTCCCATTCTAAACCCCCTCAAAGAAAAACAAAGTGTTGCCATAGGGCTAGTGGTGACTATGGCATCATTATCATCTTCATTTTCCTCAGTAATAATAACCCTTCTACTTGTTCCCTTTCTATTTTCCTCCATTGCCTTCTCTTACTCATTCAAAGATATTCAATCATGGTGCAACCAAACCCCTTACCCTCAACCTTGTGAGTACTACTTGACCAGCCATACCTTCAACAAACCCATCAAAAGCAAATCCGATTTTCTCCAAGTTTCCCTTCAACTTGCCCTAGAGAGAGCAGAAAGGGGCCAACTAAACACCCATTCCATAGGGCCAAAGTGCCGCAACGTCCATGAAAAATCTGCATGGACCGATTGCATTGAACTCTACGACTACACCATTCAAAGACTCAACAAAACTCTTGACCCTTACACCAAATGCACCCAAACCGACACACAAACATGGCTCAGCACAGCCCTCACAAACCTGGAAACATGCAGAGCCGGGTTGTACGAACTTGGTGTCCAAGATTACATGCTACCCTTGATGTCCAATAATGTCACAAAGTTATTAAGCAACACCCTCTCTCTCAACAAGGATTCCAATTACCCCTTCAAACCACCAAGTAGCCAAGAGGGGTACCCTACATGGGTGAAGCCAGGTGATAGAAAGTTGTTGCAATCATCTTCTGCTGCTTCTCAAGCTAATGTTGTTGTGGCCAAAGATGGCTCTGGAAAGTACACAACAGTGAAAGCTGCTGTTGATGCTGCTCCATCGAGTAGCAGTGGAAGGTATGTGATATATGTGAAGAGTGGAGTATACAATGAACAAGTTGAGATCAAATCAAAGAATATAATGTTGGTCGGAGATGGAATTGGAAAAACGATAATCACAGGTAGCAAAAGTGTTGGAGGTGGCTCCACAACCTTCCGTTCAGCCACTGTTGGTAAGTATCTCTCTCACTTTAACTTCATTTCTTTTATCACCAAATTAATGATGCTTTATTATAATTTATTAGAGATAAGATATATTTAATACATGGCATATATTACTGGTTCATTAATCAAGATCATAACACTTTCTATTTAATTTAGAAGCGTAAATTTATTAATTAACAAAAAACTTCAGGTACATAAAAAGACTTTACTTTACTTAAATATTCTCTTACTTTTTAACGCAAGAACAAGTCAGACTGACTAATTTACAACGATAAATGAATGTGTGTAAATACTTTTATTTTCTGATTTACAATCAATTTTATTTTTATACACTGTATATATTTTTACACCGATGTATTTTCTTAAAAAAAAAAATTTAAACACAATTTTTAAAGTAATTATTATGCATAATAACAATATTAGATTACATAACACTAATATAAAAGTTGTCAATACATAATTGAGTTTAATAAAGTTACTTTTTTTTCTCTAAATTCATTAAGGATTGCCTTGATGGAGAACCTAATACTTCATAGAAATAATATTTGGTTAACACATCAACTTTACTTTATACATCTTTATTTGTTAGGGAAAAGAAAGATAAACTACGTTTTAATACCTATGAATGAAAAAAATCATGATTCAGATCACATTTGTCAGTAAAGGAAATAACAGCCATATTTTAATATAGCTGTACGTTGAACTCATAATTAATTATAAATATAGCTGTGTCCTTGCCAACAATAGATTTTTTTTCGATACAGACAAAAGAAAATTTATAAATAATAATTATTATTATTATTGTAACAGTATATCTATTAAGATTTCATTATATATAAATATATATATATATATATATATATATATTTAGAGAAAGAGAGAGAGAAGTTTCATATTATCTTGATTAGCATTTGAGTAGTTGGTGGAGCTCCACCATGAGACATTTATGATATATTTGCTTCTATTTTTTTTTTTCGTGGTAAAATATTCTATAATTTTACAATATCTGATGCTATATTCAATTATTTTGTCAAAATTTTATCTTTCTAAAAATATAATTAAATGTTGTCCATTCGGTAAAAAGAAATGTATCACAGAAATGGGAACTAATGATAATTATTTTAACCTGTTGCAAGTTAAAGAGACATCATTTGCCGATAAATAAAAAAAAGTGAAAGAGACATTTATGTTCTGTTTTCCCATTGGAATCGAGAAAATATAAGGTTCTTTAACCTCATGTTTGTTTGGTAGAGTTGAAATGGTGGCTTGAAAAATATAAGGGGCACACATAAAACTAGTCCTAGAAGTAATTTGGGGTTAACAAGAAGCTTAAATTATTGAGTTTTTGTAATTGAAGTTTGACTTTCAGTGGTGAAAAGAATAGAAAGAGACATGAGGCATGCTGCTTCTAGATTATTATATTTTCTTTTTCATGGACCGTTCTAAAAAGCTGCATTCATCATCTTTGATTACTAAACCAAAGCATGGTACCCACTTTCATATATTCTATAACTTCAAGATTCAGAACCTAGATTAAGTAGAATATCAAATCTTTATTAATTCATATTAAATTGAACAATTCAAAAGTAGATAAAAGTAGTTGGTACGGCATTCAATTGGGTTGAATATATGCATACTACAATAAAATCATTATTAGAAACTAATTTTAGAAAAACTAATAATTAGTTGCTATAGTTTAGATACCATTTGGAGATTAAAAAAATTTTGATTTTTAAACTAGTTTTTGTTATTGTTAAATGATTTTTAGATTGGTATCTAATTAGTTATAACGTTTTTCTACCAAATTTAGAATCTAAATAATTGGTAGTTAAAACCTTGGTAGCTAATTAGATACCAATTTAGAAACTATTTAACAATAGTAGAAACTAATGTAAAAATAAATAAAAAATTTAGTCTCCAAAATAGTTTCTAATTTGGTCACTATAAAATTATTATTTTTTATCTAAAATTAGTTTCTATTTAATGATTTTCTGGTAGTGATATATATATTTTTTGGAATAAATTAAATATTAAGGGTATTGGTTAAAAAAATTAATTAAAGAGAATAAATTTTAATATGTTTTACATTATTTTTAAATAAAATAATTATAATTTTTTAGTCAGTAATATCTTTAATTAGAATATTTGTTAACAAGAATTTTATTATAATTAATAATTATAGTAAAATTTATATATATGTAATTATTGTAATTATTATGAATAGAAATTATTGTAATTTAATTGAACTCGTTTTTTCAGCTGCTGTGGGTGATGGATTTATTGCTCAAGACATCACATTCAGAAACACTGCAGGAGCAGCAAATCACCAAGCAGTGGCATTCCGTTCTGGGTCAGATCTCTCAGTGTTCTACAGATGCAGTTTTGAGGGTTATCAAGACACATTGTATGTGCATTCAGAGAGGCAATTCTACAGAGAATGTGATGTCTATGGCACAGTGGACTTCATCTTTGGCAATGCTGCTGTGGTATTGCAGAACTGCAACATCTATGCAAGAACCCCTCCTCAGAGAACCATCACAGTCACTGCTCAGGGTAGAACTGACCCTAACCAAAACACTGGAATCATCATCCACAACTCCAAGGTCACTGGTGCCTCAGGCTTCAACCCTAGTTCTGTGAAATCATACCTTGGGAGGCCCTGGCAGAAGTACTCAAGAACAGTGTTCATGAAGACCAACCTTGACAGTTTGATCAACCCTGCTGGTTGGATGGAATGGGATGGTAACTTTGCTTTGGACACTTTGTATTATGCAGAATATGCAAACACTGGTCCTGGCTCCAACACTGCCAATAGGGTCACTTGGAAGGGTTACCATGCTCTCACTGCTGCATCACAGGCCACACCTTTCACCGTTGCAAACTTCATTGCTGGCAACTCCTGGATACCCAGCACTTCTGTTCCTTTCACCTCTGGACTTTAAATTAATATTTATTACAAATTGTTTACATGGTTTAAAGAATTTATTGCTCATGAAAGTGAACTTCTCAAATAATGAAAGCTGAAAAAGTTTCACCTCAGACATTTTTCTATTTCTCTCTGTATTAAATCCATTTAAGCTGCAAGATTCTTACATATTTTCTGTCTGTTTTTTTTTTTAATTCATGTATTTATTTTTGATAAAAAAAATAGTTTCTTTTTTTTAATTCATTTATTTATTGTTGATAAAAAAACTTAGTTTAAAAACAATTAGGAAAAAATTCTTTTAAATTTACATCCTTATTATAATAATAATAATAATAATATATTGAATTAAGTTCTTTAATTAAAATATAAATTAAATCATGTGAAAATATGAAAGTAGTAAGATTTGTTGTAGAGTGGGAGTGAAAAATATGTGGGTTGTCAACAAATCAGTTACCAAACAATTAATAGACAGAAAAACTTTCTTGTAATGTATTTGCATAATTAAGACACAAATTTTTATATATTTTTCATTAACCTGAAATAACTTGGATTAAATATCTACATATTTGCAGTTGAAATTATTTTTCGTTAATAAGTATTATTTTTTGTTAAACATTAGTATAATTAGTTTTGATAAAAGCAATTTTTTAAAAGTGAAAGATGAGCAGTGTAGAAGATAAGGTATCAGAACAACTATTATTTAAAAAACCAAATTTTTAAAAGTGTGATTAATTGCAAATTTTGTTACAGCATGCATATAGTTTTATAATAATGTTTTAATTGTTAAATTTTTAACCATTAATTATAAATATAATTTATCTTTTAGAATGTACGTGTTTATTTTAGAGGATTCTAATCTTTAAAACAATATTCACTATAAATTTTATAGTATAAATAGTTTGTCGTAAAGTTAGTAGATAGGAACTAAATTTAGCGTTCTTAAACTTGGTCAATCTTTAAATATGAATAAGTTATTATTACATTTTAAAAAATTCATAGAATTTGTCTATTTTTCTTGACTTGAAGAATTTGGATAACGTCGAATCTAATGGCTTGGGAATTTAGTGAATGTTTAGTTTTAAATTAAGAAACTATACTTATCCTAAAAAAGTAATAAAAATTTTGTAGTAGAAATTAAATATCATTAAAGTCAGACCAGGGAAATTGAATTTTTAATGGATAATCAACCTACAGATGTGTACTACTTTAATTTGTTGTAATTTAAGTATTTCAAAACACCAACTTCCACATTGTTTAATTTATAGTCTTTCAGAAAGGTTTATATATTAGATTATTCATGTACTTCTTTAAATTGAGTATAATAAGAGTTGTGACCCTTGTAGGCATTCAATTATAAGCTTTATTTAGATTTTTTTGTTTTCATGTTTAAGTTGAATTTGCTATGGATAATGTAACAAAGGTTTTAGATTTTTTTTTTACTTATTAATTTATTTGTCTTTGATTATTATAAATCATTTAAATCTCATTTAGTTTCTTTGATTTTTCAGAATTGGATGTTATGGGATGGAATCATTGCTATTCACATCTCACAATTGGATGTGTAACCTTGTGGGAACATATGATCGGGTAAGTTAAGTTTTTTTTTTCCTTTAAATATATGTGGTTACTCTTCTTTAAAAACACATCTTTCATTCACTTCTATTTTCTTCTCTTATAGGTTTTACTCTGTTGCTAACTAATTTTTATTTTGACATACTATTCAACAAGTTTTTTTTTTTATATTCTAGACAACTTATATAACATATAGCAAATAAGTCATTTAAGAATTTATCCATTTTTTATCAACAAGAAAAAAATTATATTAAATATGGAATGTATAAATATGCACAAGTAAGAGACCAGAGGGCAAAGTAAAAAATTTGTACTACAAATTTATAATTCCTAATCTCTGAATCCCTTCAAAACATTCATAATGTTTTACGCTCACTTAATCTACCATGTAACAGTAGCATTAGTTCCCTCAATTAGTAACTTCATTGCTAGAAGATCCATTGATTTCATGCACTTCATTGGTCTCATCACAATTAGAATTAATTAAAGTGGATGTCCCAAGTAATATCTTATCTGTTAACTCCATTCAAAAGGTGCACGAGTACTCTTTTTATAGTTATTTGTTAAGTTTGCTTTTGCATACTATTAATAAGTGAACTTTAAGTTTAAGTCAAACTCATAAAATTGACTTTTAAAGTAAAGTTTTCACCCACTTATATACTATGAAATGTCCTTATCTTTAGTCGATGTGGGATCTCCAACACACCCCCTCACACCGAGACTGCCAACTCGTGCGTGAGACTATATATTATGGGTGGTCCGATAGTAGCCTGATAGCAGGTGACCTAATAAGTCCAACAAACTCTTCCTAGGATAGACTCGAAAGGACTCTGATACCATATTGAGAAGTGAATTTTAAGCCTAACTCAAACTCATAAAACTGGTTTATAATGTGAGGTTTGCACCCACTTATATACTATGAAATGTCTTTATCTCTAATCGATGTGGAATCTCCAACACATACTTTTGGTTTTCTCATACTAACTTTGTTTCCAGATCTTCCTTTAGCCATCTGGTATTTTCTTTTACTAAGAGTTGCCACTAACAATGTACTATAGCATATAAATCATTGTCCATACAAAACATTTAGTTTATTATGTGAATATGGGTGTTCTATGTAGCTAATTGTTGCAAGTGTAAGTGTGATAATTCTTTTGCAATACTAGTTAGCATGGTAGTCAAAATTGAGATCTTACTCAAGTTCAAGAAAGGAATTGGGAGATTGTAATATGGATCATAAGATCCTACAAATTTTATGAAATTTATACATTCACACAGAAAATCAATACATCTTACTCAAAATTCAAAATTGAATTTCATAATATATAAAATAATACATCATTAGTTGTAATTTCTAGTTACATAGGAGTAACTCCTTCATAGTTATAAAACAGTAGTAAAATAATAATCTATCCGAAACCATAAGTTAAATTCATAATCTGCAAAGAGACCTTCAACTCCATCATTTACATTTCCTTTATCCATACATGCCTAAATCATGATGATGTAAAGTTTCATCCTCCTCAACTTTGACTCGAACCAAATTTTTCATCAAAATCCAATTGTTCATTTTGCTAATGCTCGTCTTTTGTAATCCCCTCTTCGTTGGATGAATAATCGTCTTATTAATTTGAGTTGGTTTTCTTGTTTGCTTCTTAGCTAATTTTGAATTAGCCATAACAAAAACAACATAATTCATTGTGCTTTGTTTAAGCCTATTTATTCTCTTTGTGTGAACTTAAACAAATGCGAAGACAAATATGATAAGAAAGTAGTGGACTAGTAATTTTTTTTATAAAGATATATTTTAACATTAACTTATCATCTCAAAGGAACATGAGTTACGCTCACATTCAGAGGAGCTACATGTCAAGCTTAATACATGAAAGTTTAGGGAACTCATCAACATAAGACTCCCACTAATTTGCTGGAGTCATTAAAATAATTGACCTAGTAGTCAATGGACAACCAAAAATATTTAGCTAATTTTTTTAACATCAATGAAAGTTTGTTCATCCTCATCCCCAACAATCCTAATTATTATATTTCATTAAACATTGTTTCACTCTCAAATCTTTTTAAATTTGAGTCGATAATGCAAGGGTTAAGAAAATATCTTGTAGCATGCAAAGACCTATAGAGTTAGTTTTCCACCTTTCCTCAATGATTTTCCACAAAGACAAATGACTAACCAAAATATATTAATAGACAAATATATAGATAGTTAGATTGAATAACTTTTTTTTATAGAAATGAAAGCCTTTTGTATCTTCTCTTTAGGGTTGTCTATTGTTTCATAAGGAACCCCGTGACTGGCTTTTGACCAAATTAACCAATTAAAGCACTTCAATTAGAGGTAATGCACCCATATTCTTAAAAAAAAATCCTTACCTAAAACCATATTTGTAATTATTTTACCATTATTTGTTTTAACAAACCTGCTAGACTTCCATTCAATACTAGTAAGCATTTCAATTAAAGCTTCCTTATTCACATGAAGGCACCCTAATGTTAAGTAAGATGTAGCAAAGTGTGTAATACTCGACCTCACCAAATCTAATCCTTTCGTGAAATATTGTAGTAGAGAAATTAGAGAAGTTCTTGAATAGTGATGAGCATATATTTATTCACACTCACTAGCCTTATTCATAGATTATTGGACTATAATAATAAATAAATCCATTGTTTTAATTAATATTCTTATAATTGGGTTTATTTGGGCCTTAACTATTATTATTGTTAATTTTGTATTTTTAGAGTAAATTATCCAGAGGAAGCATCTACCTTTGTGAATGGGCCAAATATGCAAAAGTCCAAGTTGCTTCTTGAACCAAAACAGGAAACAAATTCTGAGGAGAAGAAAGAGAAAATAAAATCTACAATATCTCAGAAACAGAATTGGAAGCAAATCTTCTGCAAAATACAAGAATTATGGAAAGATAGAAACTTGGAAACGGTTAACAAAATATAAACTACAATATTCTCTCAAGATCCTTGGAGGTGAAAAGCCTATAAAAGGACACAAGCATCAAGGAGAAAGGAGAGCTTCATACACTACAAAAAAACTTGTATAATGCGGCGGTTTTAATATGGCGGTTATTAATAACCGCCACAATCTGCCGTATAATACGACATTTTAGTAACCGCCACAATGATCCTTTAGAATATGGCATTTTTAACCGCCATAATTATCCTCCAAAATAAAATTCCCGCTTTTGCTTTCCCTCCTATACCATTCCTCTTTATTTTCATTTAAAAAAAAATTAAAAATTTGTTAAAAATTAATTTTGTTTTTGACCAGCCTTTGACCAGCCTTGTCTCCCACTCTTTGGACCAACCTTGTCTCCCACTTTGGAAACCAACTTCTTCTCCCTCGTGTCTTCAAGAAACCAGCAGCATTTTGTCTTCCTCTTCTTTGGAAACCAACATTGTCTCCCACTTTGGAAACCGTCTTGTAGTGTCTTCATGAAACCTTCACCTTCTGTTCTCCTTCTCCGCTAACGCAACCTTCACGACCCACGAAACCCTCAGGCGAGCTTCACGAAACCCTCTGTCCGCCATTACCGCTCCGCTCAAGGTTGTTCCTCTGACCTTCAAGAAACCCTGAGTCCGCCATTGTCGCCTTCGCGCCAGGTTTTTCAGGTCTGTGCTCACGAAACCCTAAACCTCTGTCTTGGGAGTGTATTTTTTGAAATTGTTATAGGTTAAAATCGTTAGCAGATTTGGGATTCGTTGGTGGAAGGAATGCTCATTATCTCTCAATGAGATCTTTTTCTTCTTTAGAAACCAATAACTTCGTTGGTTTGGATTTTGTGGTTCTGTTCAGCACAAGGATCTCTTAATTCACTTTGAGAGTTTCCATATCACTCATTTGAGAGTTAAACAGAGCAGGTGCTGGCTGAAGGTGCTGCTCCAAGGGTGATCGGGTTTGCTAGGTGGCTTCCAGGTAACTCTGATGCCAGACTTGGAGGTAGAAGCCGATTGGAGGTGTAAAAGGGAGGTTTGAAGTTGGTTGATGTTAGACAAAGAATGTTGGTGAGGTTTGTGCAGGTCAAGGTAGAGTGGCGGTAGCAGCATTTGGTTGATGTTAGACAAAGAATGCTGGTGTGGTTTGTGCAGGTCAAGGTAGAGTGGCGGTAGCAGCATTTGCAAGAAGCTTTAATTATGAGGTTTTGTGTGTGGAGCAGAGCAAGTGGTATGCACGATCACCTTGGGAGCTACATGGAGAAAGGATCTTGAATTTGGTTGCAGAAATTCTGTTTTAATCATTCAATTTGTTGGTGTGTATACGTTGGAATGTAGAAGTACACAAATCAAATTGTGGTCTGCTGCTGGAATGTAGAATATAGAAGAATGGAAACAGAATGGAAGTATGGTTGAAAGAATGGTAGCAAGGGTGTAGAGCGTTTGTGTTGGGTATGCAAATGAAATAAGGAATGGAACATTGTTAATGAACCCTGCAGGTGGCCATGTAAGGTATATTGGATGTCAACAACCGTTGCTGGTTCATGCAGGGTCATGGAAGATGAAGAATGTGAAGTCACTACATATCAGTAAACTAGAGTGTGGAAGGGAGGTTCAACTTTGGATTCAAATTCTTAGACGTTGCCACCATCATTTTTATTATACTTGGTTTTACTGCACAAGTAACATAATGAGTGCTGAATTGTGGTATTGAGGGGACCTTAAACAATAGTTTCTTTAGACCATATGTGTAGGTTATTGGGTTGGTAATGATCGGGGTAAAAGGAAGAGGCCCGTAATATTCCTGTGGAAGAATCAATCAGTTTTATGCTTTGATAAAAGTATATGCCCATCAAATGCTCCATCAAATAAAATTATGAATAAACTAGATGTAAACAACTTGGAAGCAATGACTTTTTTTCTGTGCATGTGATAAGTTGCTTCACGAGAATTTGCTTAAACAGTGACAGTGATCCATTGTTTTTTTTGTGTTGGGTTTGGTCCCAAAGCAGTATAGGAACATGAAGGGAACATGAATGTGAGTTATGGATTATTGATTGGATCCTTTAAGATAGAATTTGGGTGAAGAAAAGCTAAGAAAGTGGGAAAATACCAAGGTTGCTGCTAAAATTATGCAGAAAAAACCTGCACACAACGTTTTTGACAGCAGGCACAGGGTGATTGTGTGCTAGCACTTTTATTTCCCTGATCAAGGCTTTTCCTGTAAAAACCAGCATGCTCAAAAGATTATGACCACAAAAAAGAGAATAAACTTCCCATAAGTGTAGCTAGATATAACCACTAGTGATACTACTCCTGCCACCAACCCTTACCAAACTTACTCAACATTTCCACATAAGGATTAATCATCCACCAAGGGGAGAAATCTGCCAACAGAGAAGTCCAATGCTTAAAAAAGCAGCTGAAAACAAAAAACCACCCCATTAAGTACTAGTTATTACACTTGCTTCCTATTGTTTGAGCCTGAGCCGTAAGACAACACCTCCCATTTATCCAATGCCCCTCATAACCATCTGCACACCTCCAGGCCCTCCCACAACAGAAACCATTATAGCATTTGCTGTCTGCCATGCATAAGACCGGAAAAAAACTTACCAGGGCCCAGAGAAAAAACCCCTACCTGCAGATCCTCTTTGCCATTCACTACTTAAAAACCACACCCTTTGCTACCTGTTGTAGCTTTAAGGAAGCAAAGAAACATCATCAAAAAAACTACTACCGTACCACCAAGAAAGCGAAACCTCAACCCCAGCTGTTTCAAATTATTCATAGCAGAAATTGTAGAGGCAGAATAGAAATTATTCATAGTATTTTATTTGGATCAATTGACACCATTGAACTCTATAAAATGAATTATCTCAACTTGTTCTTGTATGTCTGCATTGTTTAAAAATTATATCTTAAAGGTTATTTTTATGTATTTTCCAATGTGTAACGTGTTATTTTTTTTTGTTTTCTTGCAGGTCTATTTTATTTCTTACACCATACTGTTCCTGGATAATATTGCAAATTCAGGTTCAACCCCAGGAATTTATTACAGGTTTAGCCATTTATTTTTATTCTACTTAAGCATGAGTCGGTTTTTATATGAATGGTTAACTACAAAAAGCAAGGGTTCATGTCTTACTTCAACTTTTATTATATATTAGCCTTTACAGACTTAGTTTCATTAATTTGAAGATGACCTGCACGTACTTAAATTTTGATTGCATTGTGTTAGCTTATAGAATGATAATGGTTATTTATAATGGTTATTTGATAATGATTATTTATAGAATGATTAAGAAATTCATAGAGACAACAATTGATCCAAACCAACTTGCAAATTGGTTTGGATCTAACTTTATATTCAACCATCCAGATCTGTTTTGAAGCGTATAGATTGGTTGTATAATTAAAATTTTGTTTGTGTGACCCATAAAATTTACCAAAAGCTAGTTTGGTAAGTGTAGGTTCTGATTAACTATTTTATGTAGTTAACACATTTATGTAAGTAATTTTTTGTTATGGTGTTTTGTTTTGTAGTCATGCCAATTGATAAAAGTTGGATTTCTAAACCACGAAACACCATTGAATATGCAAATGGTTTGAATGAATTTTTGGAATTTGCATTTGGACATGCTAATGGTCTTGTCATAAAGTGTCCGTGTTCAAAGTGTGGTTTCAATAAGTGGCAAACAAGGGATGTAGTTCAAGAACACTTAACATGTAGCACTTTTCCTCAAAACTACCAAACTTGGTATATGCACGGTGAAGGACTAAGTGGAAATGAGTCTGTGGTTGTTCCAAGTGCGCATGTCATTGAAGATGTCATAGAATCTCATAATCCAATGGAAGACATGTTGAACGATGCATTTGGGTTTGTGGGGCACCACGATGATCACATTGATGAGGGTACTCAAGATGATGGTGTACAAGATGATATGTTGCATGGTGAAGGAAATACAAACTTTGATGCGTTGTTGAAGGACAATAATGAACCACTATATGAAGGTTGTACCAAGTATTCAAAGTTATCATTCATGTTGAAGTTGTATCATATAAAATGCATGTGTAGAATGAGTGATAAAGCAATGACCATGATTCTAAACTTGCTAAAGGACGCATTTGAACATGCTAAGTTTCCTAACTCATTTTATGAGGCCAAGAATGTGATTAACAAACTTGGTCTTAATTATGTCAAAATACCAGCTTGTCCAAAAGATTGCATGCTATATTGGGGTGAAGAGAATGAAAGCTTAGAAGAATGTAAACGGTGCAAAATGTCTAAGTGGAAAGATAAAGATAAGAAACAATATGCAAAGATCTTGCGTTACTTTCCATTGAAGTCAAGATTGCAACGATTGTTTATGAGTTCTAAGACAACTGAATCTATGACATGGCATGCATCAGAGGATAACCAGGATGGGTTGATGAGGCATCCTAGAGATTCCGAGGCTTGGAAAGCATTTGATGTATTACATCCAGAATTTGCAAATGATCCTCGAAATGTACGACTGGGCTTAGCTAGTGATGGCTTCAACCCTTTCGGAACCATGAGTACAAGCTATAGTATATGGCCAGTAGTCCTCATCCCATACAATCGTCCTCCTTGGGAGTGTATGAAGCAAACCTCTTTTATCCTATCCATGATAATTCCTGGAAAACAAATGACAGGAAACGACATTGATGTATACTTACAACCACTCATAAAAGAATTAAAGGAGCTCTGGTTCGATGGAGTGCAAACTTTTGATTATTCGAAAAAAGAAATGTTTACATTGCGAGCGGCTTTGTTGTGGACAATTAGTGACTTCCCTGGCCTAGGCAATTTATCTGGATGGAACACGCACACTGGTCTTGCTTGCCCAACTTGTAACTTTGACACTGAGTCTTCTTTGTTGTATAGGGGCAAATACAGCTTTATGGGACACCGTCGATTTTTACATAAAGAACATAGATTCAGATTGATTCGTTCTCTTTTTGACGGAAGAACTGAACTAAGGGAAGCACCAGAACATTTGTCAGGGTCAGACATATTTAAACAAGTTGAGGGTATCAATGTTACATTTGGAAAACCATTAGAACCTACGGATACAAGTAAAAGGGGTCGGGGAAAGAATGTTCTTGAAGTTGTTGGAGCAGAACAATGGAAAAAGAGAAGTATATTTTTTGATCTTCCTTATTGGGAGACAAACTTGTTACACCATTGTCTAGATGTCATGCATATTGAAAAAAATGTTTGTGACAATGTTTTGTATACATTACTCAATGACCCTAAGAAATCAAAAGATAATTTAAAAGCCCGAAAGGTACTTAAAGAAATGGGTATAAGGAATGAACTTTGGTCAGATGAAAGAGGAAGATTTCGGCCAAGTGTGTTTTCATTGTCAAAACCAAAGAAAAAAACGTTTTTACAAACACTGAAAGATGTGAAAATGCCAGATGGATACTCGAGTAATATTTCAAGGTGTATTGATTTGAAAGCTGGAAAGATTTTTGGCCTTAAGAGTCATGATTGTCATATTCTTATGGAACATTTACTACCCATTGCCATACGTAATGTTTTACCAAACAATGTGACTGCAGTGATAGTAGAACTATGTTCATTTTTTCGACAATTATGTGGCAAAAGTTTAAGCCAAACCGAACTTGATAAACTTCAGTCCCGCATCATTGAAACTCTTTGCCACATGGAAATGTTGTTCCCTCCTACCTTTTTTACAGTTATGGTGCACTTAACTTGTCACTTAGTTGGTGAGGCCAAACTTGGAGGCCCGGTTCATTATCGTTGGATGTATCCCATAGAAAGGTAAATGTTTTTGGCACACATAGATTTTGAAGTTTTTTTAAGCTTCATATTTGATTATCCTAATTGAAAAATTATTTTATAGGTATTTGGGACATTTAAAATCATATGTTCGAAACAAGGCACAACCTGAAGGTTCCATTGCCGAAGGATACCTAGCTGAAGAGGTTCTGACCTTTACCTCTGAATATATGGAAGGGGTTGAGACAAGAAGTAACAGGCCTTCACGTGTGGATGATTCTTGTAATACAAATATGCCACAATTGAGTACCATTTTCCCACCAATTGGTAGAGTAGTAAGTGCCTCTTCAACTTTTGAGTTGTCAACCATGCAAAGAACTCAAGCACATCGATATGTGTTATTTAATTGCCCTGAAGTTACCCCTTTCATTCAGTGAGTGTTAACACAACTATAAATTTAATTATATTCAAAATGTGTTCTTAATGGAATCATTAGTAACACATTGGTTATGATTATTTTCTTAGGGAATTTAAAAGTCATTTGCGAAGGAGGTTTAGAGGGAGAAGAATTTCAAATATAGAGATAGAAAGGATTGTTAATAAGGATTTCATGAATTGGTTTCCTCAAAGGGTACGTAGAAACTGTTTTTATAATTGTTTTATTAAAGTTTGTAACATATGTTCACACATTCAATCCTTATTTTTGTAGATTAATAACCCAGACATTTCAAGTACAGTGTCAAATGATCTTAAGTATCTATCTCAAGGTCCGACTCCACATGCTAGAAGATTTTCTGCCTTCAATGTAAATGGATTCAAGTTTAGGACCGAAAGTCGAGAACATGGGTTAAAAACCCAAAACAGTGGAGTTTACTTAACTTCATCAACATCATGTGTTGCAAGTATGGCTGATCAAAACATTAGGGAAGCGGATTTGGCATACTATGGAAAATTAGAAGATATAATTGAGCTTAATTACTATGGTCGTTTTAAAGTGACATTGTTCAAATGTAAACGGGCTGACACCACAAGAGATAGGGGGCTTAGAAAGGATCCGTGGGGTTTTACTTCTATTAATTTTTCAAGATTAATTCACATGGGAGATCGTGAGGAGCATGATCCATATATTGAAGCTTCACAAGCTGAAATGGTATATTATGTTAATGATGAAGTTAACAAGGATTGGAAAATTGTCGTCCACTTGAAACCACGAGACTTGTATGATATGGGAGAAGGAGATAATGAAGTTTGTGAACTGGAACCATGTCCACAACAAGATTTAAACCATTTTTTCAGCGAGTCTGAACATTTGCCATTGTTTAGGGATGATGAAGATGATGAATTATTAAACGAGGACAACAATGATCACGAACTTCATGAAAATGACTCAATGTCAGAGTAATAATAAGCTTGGTCTGTTAATAAAACTGCACATGTATGGTTATTGTTAGTTGCACATCTATTTGATTATGTACTTTGATATGCATTGTTATATCTTGTTTTTGTATTTTATTCTTTCCTTTTTATGTGCAGATATGCCTAAGCCTAAGAGGATTAAGAACTTGCTTAAGGCAATTGGTGGACATAGTTCAGACACATCTGTGAGGAACTATGTTCAACTTAATGACACGCCTCAAACTACACGTCAACAAACAACTAAATCTGGTCAACCACATATTGGATCTCCATTACCACAAGCATATGGACATACACCACCACAAATCTCAAAATCTGCACAACCACGAGATTTACAACCTACTTTTGAATCAGCAGCGCTACCACAAACTGAGTCTACTCAACCACCAATCTCACAATCTGCACAACCTGAAGGCACATCTGAGTATGCACAACCACACACATCTGACTCTGCACTACCACATACATCTGAGTCTACACTGCCACATACATCCGAGTCTACACAACCACATACCCCTCAATCTGCACAACCGCATACATTAGAATCTGAAGCAGAAAGGGTGGCACCAAAAAAAGGCAGACATTCAAACCACTATTGGTTTGTTGATACTATAGGTAAACATATGTTAATTTTGTTGTTGTGTTTTTCTTTTTCATTTAATTACTTTCATTGCAGATACCTTAATGTATTATACTTTATAGATGAGCATGGAGTTACTCAGAAAACGAAGCTCAAGGTTAGGGATGCTCATAATTTGCCCATTGGAACACGTGTGGTTGTCAACTATGATGATAACTTTCAACCCATTGGAGAAGCATGTGGTTTGCTTGCTGGAGTTTGTGGACAGCTAGCAGCAAATCATATATTGTTGCCTATAAGTTTTGAAAGTTGGTCATCTGTGCCTGATACTTACAAGGATACTATATGGGAGAGTGCACTGAAGGTAATTGACCCTACATTCAATAAAACATTAAATATGTACATTCTTATTTCAGTTTTTGAATATATATGTGGACTAACAATTGTATTATTTGAAGAGTCGTTTTTGCTTCATGGTAAATGAAGATCTCGCTAAGAGAGATGTTATGTTCAAAATTGGCAAATTGTGGAGGGAGTATAGATGCAAGCTCTGGAATGAATTCTATGACCCAGTGTTAAGCAGAAATGACTTGATAAAGAATGTTCCAGATGGTCTTAACATGGAGCAGTGTGCTATATTTGTGGATTATCGTCTCAAGCCTTCCACAGTGGTACATACTTTTCATTTCATATATTTCTCACTCAACTTGATTTTAAATTTGCAAAAACTGATTTCATTTTATTGTGTAGAAACTGTGTAACAGGAATAGAGAGATAAGAAAGAAACAAACTATTCCTCACACTGGTGGAGCTATGGCATTGTCAAGAAGGAGGGATAATCTGGTATATTTACATATATGTAGCTTTGTGAATTTGGCATATATTTTGATTTATAATATATTATGTATTTTTGTAATTATATTATCCTTTTTGGAATGTATAGAAAATTGAGACTGGTAGGAACATTGGCCGAGCTGAGATGTGGAAGATCACACACAAGAGGAAGAATGGCACGTATGTTAATGATGAAGCTATGGAGATTGGGGTAACTTCTAATTATATAAGTTTTGAACCTCTCATTTTCTTCTTTATGTTGAACAGAGTAATTGTTTTCTGTATATACTATTTTTGAGACATACTATTTTGGATTTGGATACTGATTTGGATATTGTTTTAGACTATTTTGGACTATTTTAGATACTGTCTTAGACTGTTTTGGGTTATTTTGGACACTGTCTTGGACTGTTTTAGGAACATATTGTCTCTACCATGGGTATATATTGTTTTGGACTGTTTTGGATTGTTTTGGATTGTTTTGGGCTATTTTGGATATTGTCTTGGACTGTTTTGGGAACATATTATGTCTGCCATGAGTATATACTATTTTGGACTGTTTTGAGCTATTTTGGATACTGTCTTGAATTGTTTTCGATTGTTTTGGGAACACTTTGTCTCTACCATGAGTATATATTGTTTTGGACTGTTTTGAATTGTTTTAGGCTATTTTGGATACTGTCTTGAACTATTTTGGATTGTTTTGGGAACATATTGTCTCTATTATGGCTATATATTGTTTTGGACTATTTTGGACTGTTTTGAGCTATTTTGGATACTGTCTTGAATTGTTTTCGATTGTTTTGGGAACACTTTGTCTCTACCATGAGTATATATTGTCTTGAACTGTTTTGGATTGTTTTGGGAACATATTGTCTCTATCATGGATATATATTGTTTTGGACTATTTTGGATTGTTTTGGCCTATTTTGGATACTTCCTTGGACTGTTTTGGGAACATATTGTCTCTACCATGGGTATATATTGTTTTGGACTATTTTGGATTGTTTTGGGCTATTTTGGATATTGTCTTGGACTGTTTTAGACTGTTTTGAGAACATATTGTCTCTACCATGGGTATATATTGTTTTGGACTGTTTTGGATTGTTTTGGGCTATTTTGGATACTGTCTTGGACTGTTTTGGGAAGACGAACATTAAAGTTGGTTGCTTCCATTTTTATGTAGGATAAAATTGATGAGTTAATGCTGGAAAATCCAGAAACTGCATCACATATATCTCCAAATGATCCTGTTGGTGTCATTTTTGGAAAGGAGCATCCAGGGAGGGTCAGAGGACTTTCATATGGAGCTTGTCCTACCCTTGCTTTCAAGAAATCCACAACAAGGGTAAGCAATATGAATAATGGTTCCTCTAGTGGTGGGTCTTCAACAAATGTTGAAGAAAAGGTAGAAAAGATGGCAACAGAACTTGCAGTTGTAAGGAGCCAAATGCATACTATGCTAGCCTACATTGCTTCTAGACCAGACGTGCCGGAACATTTTGCTGCAATGGCAGCAAATTTGGTACAAGCATCTATTAATGAGGTATAAATTACTATACTTAAAATTTTATTATAATATTGTTTTCATTTATTTTTTAAAAATTGTCAATTAATTTTAAACATATTTTAACTTATTCCAGGCACCGGATGTTGCTAGTGGTGCTCCATCACCAAACCAGAATATAAGATCAAGTGGAGGGAGTAAGACAAACTAGGATTGAGAATTTACTTCTAATATGTTTAGAAAATGAAACAATTTACATTTTGACAATTTAATTTACTTGTTGTTTGGATTAGTTTGACATTATCAACTTTGTTATTTCAATGAATGAATGAACTCATCTTTTGATTATTATATTTCTCAATTTTAAATATATTATGAAATTAGTTTATGTTATAACTTAATTATATATATTATGAAACATAATATCAAATTAATTAATATTATAAAATCAAATTATAAAATAGAATTAAATAAATTATTATAAATATTAAAAATAAAATTAAAGTTTAATTATAATATCAAATTAAATAATATTATGAAATCAAATTATAAAATAGAATTAAATAAATTATTATAAATATTAAAAATAAAATTAAATATTTAATATTCGAATTATTACAGTTATAAAGTGGCGGTTAAAACTGCCACTATTTACGTTAGAATTGGTGTACCCAGTTTTAAAATTACGACATTTATAACTGACGTCAATTACACGCTTAAAACCGCCACTTTATACAATGCATAATATGGCGTCTGCTACAACGGTTCTTAATTGACCGCCACATTAAACTTTGTGGCGGCAAGAATTCTGGCGGTATGCGGTACCGCCACAGACGTATAATGCGGCGGTTAAAAATGCCAGTTTTTACGAAAATAACCGCCGCATTATACACGTTTTTTTGTAGTGATAGGGTTTTCTTAGTTTATTTTCTTCTTTGTAATTCTTTTGTTTTGCCTCCGCATGGAAGGCTAAACCATTTTGGTTGATTCCTCTGTAATTTCCCATTGAGCTCTGAGGTTTCGTTCAATAAAAGTTTCTATTTTTAATTCTCTATAGCAGTTGTTTTTATTGTCTAATCTCCTGGAAAACTAGTTTTTGTGAGAGGTTGTACTTGAACGCATGATTGAGAGTCTTCCTTATCTTAAACTTTGGTTTCTTAGTTAGTTCGCATCGTTCTAATTAATTTCTTGGGCGCATGATTCAAGAGAGAGGAGGTAAGCATTCCCATGGAGTATACGCATGGAACAAAGTGGGTATTGATTAAACTAGTAGACGCATGCTTTACTGGTGAGTTTCAGTTGAATTAGATCGGCGCATGTTCAATCTGGTTTAGCTCTGTTGGAGGATTGAGAAAAGATTAATCTTTAGAGAACCTATGAAGAATTCAATGGTGGAAGAACTTGGGATCAACCGCTTTTTATTTGCTATTTTAATCTCTTTTATATTTTTTGCACAACTATCTCAAACCCCCTTTTCATCTTTATTGTTATTGCTAACTTTTATTGCTTGCAGATAGATTTTAAACCCTGATCAACTGATTTTACTATTGGATTCGTTGGGAGACGACTTGGGGACATTTGTCCACAATTATACTATCATCTCTCTAGTGTTAGACAAGTCTACGCTAGAATCATATTAATTTGACAGCAAAACGACAGCTATCAAGTTCTTGAATAGACAAAGGTATTAATTATTTTATCTTTTAGAATTGTCTCCTCATAAATTCAGATTTTCTTCTCATTATCCTTCAATATAAAGTCAATGCAATGTGTCTAAAATATTATTTTCCTCTTTCTCATTAACATTTGATCAATAAATTTGTAGTTTGTTGGTTTATTTGTCACAACTTGAATGAGATTGTATTCTTCCACCTCTTCAACAATGTTATCCAATATCTCAAAAACTTTCTCAACTACTTTGGATATAGCATATGCATGGACTTCAAAAACATAGTTCTTTTTTGTTTGTTCACCAAGACATTTATTATTATTATTTCTTATCAGTTCAACCATCAGTCATAATTGTACATCATAAAATAAGTGATGTATTTTTAACTTCATCCTTCAAATACTTGACTTCAATATCGTGCAAGAGGAAGGTTTAAATCCAAAGTCATGTCTTGAAATCAAATCAAAGATAGCATTGAATTTTTCACTCTTTGCCACATTGAAAAAGGTATATTGTTGTTATGGAAGAACCTGACAATTACTTGACATGCTTCCTCTCTCTCACATTTCTTAAACATGTTGTTGAAGGTAGCTTGTGTACTAAATACTCTCTTCTTAAAATTATTTATAGGACTATTGTCTTATGCTTTACTATTTTTTCTTACTCACGAACTTCTATCGTTTCCTTCTCCATATTAAGGCTTGACTTCTTGTTTAAATTTTGTTGCAAATAAAAAACAATTTCCCACATTTTCTTCTTCAATTCATCAAAAACATCCTTGCAAGCTCTAAAATCCTTTTGAGTACAATTCAAGTGATGTTTCAACCAATAAAGTACCCCTACTATTACCCTTTCCTAGTATCCCCAACAACTAAAGTACAATGCTTCCAAGTTATATCCATGGGTATAAAGGAGTTAGAAATTCGATTTGAAAATGAATGGTTGTGCAGATTAGGTGCAATGCAGTAAAAAAAATAGAGGGAGAAAGATTGATTGGATTGCACTTTGGGTATATGCAATTCAATTTACTATGAAGGAAAAATATAGTGGTGTGGTGCGATGCAATGGAAAAGAGCAAGGGGACAAAGATGGATTGGGTTGCATTTTGGGTGTAGTGAAGTTTGGTTTATTATAAAGGAAGAACAAAATGGTGTAATGCGGTGAAAAGAAAAACAAAGGGAGAAAGATGGATTGGAATTAGAGTCAGTGGATTTTGGAACTGAAATTAAAATAGCTTACGCAAGAACGAAAGCTTCTTTATTTTGGAGAAGGGGGAGTGGCAATTATGACATATTTTAACCAAGGGTGTTTGTGGCAACATTTTTTCATCTATGTGAAAAAGAGGAAGAGAGGTTGTGGTGTATGCAATAGATAGTGACAATTTTTCACTTATGGAAGAGCAGTCACAATTTTTGCATTTATGCAATTAGGCTTTGAAAGTAAAGAAAAAAATGGGCTTAAGCTTCTGGTTAAAAATTGGGTCATGCGTCCTAACCCAATAAAAAAAGATAAAAGCTTACCTAAGAGTTGCTGTAAAAAGTGTCACATGGTATAGCACGAGAGCCATTGTGAGGAGTGTCAAGGCCGCAAGAAGTGTCACTACAAGGTACATTAAAGTTGTGAGAGGCGCCACTGCAAGAGGCATTGCCATGAGTAACATCAACATCGTGAGAAGCGCTACAGTGAGGTATGTCAAGTACACGAAAGGTATCGTCACCATGAGGAACATCTAGGCAAAGTGTCGAGCTCGTAAAGAGGTGCCATTGGGCAGGACTGCTCCATGAGACTCGGCATTCCCACGCGAGTTACAATTTTCAACGCAATCCAATGAAATCGCAACTTATAGGTGATGCAATAAAGGAAGATCGTAAACTCATACAATCTTACACTCTCAATCATGATTTTGACTACCATATTAATCATTTTATACGTAGATGTTGTCCAACATACATGAGACTAAGAACACAAATAAATCTAACCAGTCATGCACTTAAAGTCTTGATTACATAGATGTTGTCACTTTGGCTTCACATCAAACTCAATTATACTTATACTTGTAGCCAATTCTCATTCAAAGTAATTTCCTTTACTAGTTTAGCACACAAAACTACTAAGAAAATTCCTACTAGGTATCATATACTCTATTCTCATTAACAAACCTATTTGCTTCCCTTTTCACACATACAACTAATGTGTTATTTTACAGTTCAAAATACTTATTATTTGAACTTTTTATGCCTCATTTTTTTACCTAGTTTCCATTGTCAAACTAATTAGTTAAAGATTTTATGTGAACTAAAGGGAACATGCACCAATCAAAGTATGCAAAGGACAATTTTAGGAATATGTTTCTCAGCCAAGTCCAAACTTTTATATGTATTGGAGAAAAATGTCTTTTCAGCATCTAATATTTCATTCTTGAATACTACAAAATTCCTATGATTTCATATTCTCCAAATAATTGCTACTCATATACACTTCTTAGTCCTATTTCCTTTGTCATTCATTTTTATTAGGATAAATTGTTAGAAGTTTTGCTTTGGTTGGTTATGCATAACTATACTTATTCCTATCCACCTACTACACATGTTTCATATATTGGACTAGAGGCATTATCTAACATTATTCCCTTATTTTTCAAGTTTTTCCTTTGTTGTAATCTGATTTAACATAACCCTCTAAGAAAAGTTTTGGAATAAAGGTAACACCTTCATTGGAGAAGTATGTATCCATACCATAGCTTAAGTTTCCTTTTCTTATAAAAATGTGTTTACCTTATTTTGAAAACACACATCTTCATTCATTGGCTTCTATTTTCTTCTCTTAGAATAGATTTTACTATGTTGTACTTGCTAATTTTTTTTATAAGCATTTGCTAATTTTGCTAAACCCTAAATCCTAAATCCTTGACATATTATTTAAGAAGTTTTTGTTGTATCTTGAACAAGTTACACAATATATATAACTCCTTATATAAAAAAAGTGGTTATCCATATCTTGAAAAATCACCTTCCTATTTTTTAGTCAATTTTATCACATAATTTTCCTTATTTATTCCATAATATAAAAATTAACTTACTAATAATTGATAATCTTGTTGAGGATCTTTGAAGATTCTACTCAACCTTTACACTTGATGAAGAAGTGTGTGATGAAGAAAATAAGCTTGAAGATATATGGAGTGTGTGTTTTATTGTCTTAGTTAGGATAAAGTTGTTAAAGTGTTTTTGCATTTTGAATCAACCTCATATCTCATAGCCATGGTAATGATCTCAAGCACAAGGGTCTTTTAAAAGATGTTTTAAAATTTTGTTCAAGTTTTTCCAAACAGGTTTCACTGCACAAAATTTTAATCCGTTGTTTGGTAAAACAACTAATTTAATCTTACTACACCAAAACTGTTTTGATTTTTCAAAAATTTGTTTTGTCTCCAAAATTCAGTTTTGTTCCCATTTAACTACTCAAAGGTTAGTTATCTTTCCATCAAGTGTAGTTTCAAAATACAATCTGTTTTTTAAACTTATAATCAATTGTTTTGTAACAGTTTTTAAAACTGTTTTGGGAGAGCTGTTATGATGTGATTCCTATAAAAAGGATAGTTGTATCACACTTCAAATCATCCCTTGAAATACATATTGCTTACTGTTTTCAAGAGTTTTCTGTGAGGTTCTCAAGTGAGTTCTGTTTTTGAAAGTTTTTCTTAAAAACTTTTGAAAGTTCTAGTAATGTTTTCACATTGGCTTGAGATTTGAAGTTTCATCAAAGTGTTGCTACTGTGGAGATCTAGTTTGAGTCTCTTAGTCTACATACAAGGTGTTTTCTGTCCCTGAACTCTTTTCTTGTAAAGGTGTATTCATTTGCTTCTTGATAGAGTTTCTTGAAGTAGGAATTTGTTGAAATAGTGTTTTTCAGCTTGTACTTTTGGTTCTTAGAGGGTTCAAGAACTGGTTTCTTATAATCTTTTGTAAAAGATTAATTGTGTATTAATGGAATCCATCTTAGTGTGAGATGAGACTGGATGTAACTCAATATTGAGTGAACCGGTATAAATCTTTGTGTGCTATTCTTCTCTCATAATCACTGCCTCTAAAACTGAAAAATCTACAAAACTGTGATAATTTGAATCTGTTGTTTTAGAATTGAACCTGTTGTTTTATTGCAGTATTGGTTTGAACTATATTCTGTTTTCAAGATTCTGAAAAGAATTTAATCAAGTCATCAATAAACAACCTAGATTTGGAACTGTTTTAAATCTCATCATATCAAATTTGGTTTTAAAATAAAATTTTGAAAAAGTGCTTTACTGGTTTGTATAAATTGGTTTTTAAAAGTTGATTTGCTTTTCAGTTAACAACTTAAAATCAAGCCTCTTATAAAAAAAATATTGTTGAACTGATTTGAAACTTGTTTTTCTCTAAAACTATTTCTTTTAAAACACTGTGAAGCTTCTAGAAAATCCAAATTAAAACTTTTAAAAATTAACTTCAAATTCTGTAATTGCTTAAACTGTTTCAGCTCATGTAAAGTCACTAAGAAATTAGAATTTGTTGTTTCAAATTTTATCTGTTATTTGTTGTTTCAAATTTTATCTGTTATTTTTCTGTAATTTCACTCTGGTTGAGAAATTCAATTTGTTTTTCTTCAAATAAATCTGTTATATTAATGTCAGAATTTCTTAAAGTTTACATTTGTGAAAATTATCCTAATTACATTTCACCCCTCCTCTTGAAGTTAGAGTCTCATAAACTCAACAAATCTCTATGTATTCTTCATCGTCGTTTTTGTTTTATCAGGAAGTAAAAAATTAATAAATAGGAGTATTCAGGGATACCCCAACCCTATTATAGACCACCTGTTATCCATACCACAACACCTACAAAAGTTATTTTTGGTATTTCCCCCAACACATTGTTTCTTTTCCTAATAGTGTTATCAAACATATATAATGCATAAGATAATACGATATCACCAAAATACAGACTAACCATCACATTACCCAGTTTATCAAATAATATTTCAGTATGCTCTATCATAGTACTACCTTTTACAAAATAATATAGCTTTATTTAGTCAAGACTGCCTTCCCCCGCGCTTTATGTTGTTGTGTCCCTCCTTGTCTTTCTTTTCGTTTTCCGACACTTGTGTAACCACTTCCCTCCTCATGCTAGTTCAACCAGTTGTTTTCCACCTGCACACATTAAACCAAATACCTCTCCCTAACATAATTTCATCATCATATTACCATATACAGACACAACAAATAAAGTTATCACAATTCTATCTCATTGTATAACCCAATCAAGTGATATTTAAGTGTCACCGGGTTTCTTTTTATATTGTTCCATACACCAGCTGACATACTCAAATGGTATTCCCTTTCCGTTTCCGGTAATCCAGGACCATGATTTCAATTGTGCCATAGTGAACATCTCAATTGGATAAGGTCTACTATTATTAAAAATGATATTATTTCTTTGTTTCCAAATCTCTCCCACAATTGCTATCCACATACACGCCATGCATTGTTCCCAACTTCTGACAACCTTAATAGCCTAAAATGATTTAAGTGACTTTTACAACGTTGTGTTGAACTATGTGTTCCTCAACCCACCTATAGCAAAGATTTCACACTATTGAGGTCATTTCACATGTTAGAAATAGGTGGCTAACGAATTTCTCTACTTTACTGCACATCACACACGAAAACTTATCTAAGAGTACCCTCTGACTATATAACTTATTTTTGGTTGCAACTCTATTCTTTAGCGCTCACCCAGCCAGCAAGTGTGTCAATGGCAGTGCTTTAAACTTCCAAAACATTTCATAAAGTCCTCTTTCCTCTCCAACAATAGCGTTCATAAGCTTATTTCATTGTGTAAGTGTTTCATCTACCATCCATTGCCAACAATCTTCGCTTTCTATTTCCAGTTGTATTTTGTCAAGTTCTTATTTTAACCTATTTATTTGTTCATTTTCCCATTCAAATCTTTTGTGCTTCCACTCCAAGTCCCACACTCACCAATCATTTAACCACCTTCCCATATTCTCTAGTTTCGTTTCCTTATTGTTCAACGTTGTGTACAACCTGGGGAACCTTTCTTTTAGAGCTGTGTTACCTAGACATTTGTCATCCCAAAACCTTATTTCATTCCCTTTGCCAATTTTCCATTGGATATTGTTTTCGAAATACCCCCTCCCCCAATTTCTTCCTGTTGCCTATTTTCTAGATATTCCTCCACCAAAGTGATTTGTCCTTTTTCGTACGAGGGTTTCTTATTTCTCTCCAACCCCCCCCCCCCCCCTCATACTTAGATTCTATTACTTTTTTCCAAAGTTCCACTTTTGTGTACCTAACCGCCAAATCCACTTTCCAATCAGTGCAATGTTAATGTCCATCACTCCTAGCCATCATCCAACCATTCCTCCATCTTCATGAGCTTTCTCTTCTCCTTCCTTCCTTCTCTTTTTATGTTCATGTATTAGTTTGAGTTCTTGCAATTTTCAGTTCGGCATTTTCAGTATACTTTGTGTTTTGCTTCGGTTTCTTTCATTTCTACCGATTCATCTTTGTTTCTTCTTCATTTCTAGCTTAATTGTTCGGTGCAATTCTGTTCTTATACATTTTTGTTCGGTGCCTTTGCCTTTTCAATCAATTCGTTCAGTTCAATTTGACAATACATGGAACTTCCATATGAGTTTGGGTTTTGGTACTAGTCTTGGTGAGTTCTTGAACATAGAACCTTGATCCAATTCTATCTTAAAGTGCCTATCTCATATCCAACTCAAGATGATTCCTAAGAATGTCAAGAATCATTCATATTGTGCTATTGGAATCATATCATCTTGGCTCTTGCCTTATCTTTTTTATCTTAAACGTTGTTTTTATTCTATTTGTTGTCTCTTTTCCAGTCCTTTTTTTTCCTTTGTTTTTGGTGTTCTTCTCCATCCCTATTTAATCCTTGTATCAATTTGGTGCTTTCATTGAGCCTACCTCCATGCCTCCTAAACCAAACAAAGATTTAGAAGAAACCCTCCAGACAATTTTGGACAAACTAGCCCACTTCCAAACCCAAATCCAACAAACCCATGATCATCATGAAACCCATTATAATACCTTACATCACACTCTAGAATCTTGTAAAAAAGATTGAGACTCCAAACAAGAGGTCATCACTCACACCCTCCATACCATCTTAACATTTATACCACCCCCACCCCTAATTTCTCAGACTGTCTCATCCGTCTTTGCCACAACAATGTCTATTGTTCCCCCTCTCATTACTCCACCTACCCTAGTCCCTACCCTACCCCGTCCCCCAAAAATCCAATTATCCTTATTTAATGGGTCTGATCCGCTCAGTTATCCTTGTCTTTGTCGCACGAAGATAAGGAAAACTCTTGCTTGCTGTTTTTTACCTTTGTCTTGCAAGATAAGGGAAAGGTCTTCCTGCTGATCTTGTCCTTGCCTCTTAGGACAAAGGAGATGTCTTACTGGTGATACTGGTCAACCATGATGTTCTCGACCTTGCCTTACAAACAAGGAAGAGGTTCACCTTTCTGACCTCGACCTTTCACCATGAGGGCGGGAGAGGATTTAAATGTTGAACCATGCTGTTCGACCTTGGCGTTCTCACTCAAGAGGGAGGCGTTCTCTGCTAACCATCCTATCCCAATCTTGAGACTTCCAACCAAATGAAAGTTTCGTAACTGACCTCGTCCTCACCTCTTCGGGCAAAGGAGGATTTTAATTGGCGAACCATATTGTTCAACCTTGGCGTTCTCACTCAAGAGGAAGGCGTTCTCTACGAACCATCCTATCCCAATCTTGAGACTTCCAACCCGAGTGAAAGGTTCGTAATTGACCTCGTCCTTGCCTCTTAAGGTAAGGGAGGATTTTAACTAGCGAACCATACTGTTCAACCTTGGCGTTCTCACTCAAGAGAGAGGCGTTCATCTACAAAATACTTGAAAAATCATTAACTGAATCACTAAAATTTTATTGGGTGACCTCGTTAAAAAAGCCCTTGAAGGGAAAAAAAAGTGTCCCCTAAAACTGTGTACAATGCAATAACTCAACTGGAATAAAACTTAAGGTTGGCCGCGTTCCACATGCGAGGGATCGCTCCACCTTCTAAAGTCTCGAGTTTGTATGCTCCATTCCCAAGGGCCTCTATCACCCTGAAGGGACCAGTCCACTTGGGAGACAACTTGTTCTCTAATTGGTATAGGTGGGCTTTCCTCATTGTTAGAATAGATGGCTTTAAACTAGAGGGGGGTGAATTGTTTAAAGAGAATTTTCGTAAACTTTTAAAACAAGAATGAATTTATCTCAGGAAACAATTGATTCAGAAATTCAGTTCGCCAAAACAGCAAGCAAAAGCTCCAGTACCAGAAAAACAATCGGTTGTTTCGCAGAAACAATCGGTTGTTTATACCAACAAACAACAAAATAAAACTGAATTTAAAGAGTTAGAGATAGAGAGATTGTACACAGTTGTTTATACTGGTTCACTCCAAACCCAGAGCTACATCCAGTCTTCTCAGAACCCTGAGGAAATCCACTAAGCAACCACACCTTGATCACTTACACAACAACCAAGAGAATGACCTTGAACACCTCAAGAAACACACTCTCCTTGGTCAACACACTTACACCAAGATTGTTGATCTTGATCCCCTCAAGAACACACAGCCAACCTTAGCAAACACAGAAACGAAACTTGTCTTTACAGAGAGTACAAGGATTACACTTGTTACAGAAGATAGTCTGAAATCAATACAAGCAGAATCCTATTCCACAACTTTGATCAATCACACACTCTTAGTGATCCTGCCTGTTGACCGGAACGCTGGAGAATGCCTCGTCAAGGGATCGACGTGCGCACCGCTTCTCACCTCCGTTCCTTTCCGGGATCTGCTTCAAGAACCTGCAAAGAAACAACACGGCGCCGCTGCGGCCGATCGCACTCCGACGCTCAAGTCAGTGGCGGTATCACCAAATACTAAGAACAAGAACCGTGCAAATCCTCTCTCACAATCAGCTCTGTCGCTCGCAAGCGTAAAGTGTATGAACTGAACGTGCGTACCTCAGAAAGTTTGTTAAGAGCTCTTATATACCTGGTGGCTTTCTCTCTCCTGGCAGTTACAGACTTGGACACGTGGCTCGTATCCAACTGTACACGTGCCATCATCTGGAGGCTCCCTGACTTGGCGCTGCTTCTACTCTCATTTTGGCTAAGTTACTTATGCATGGTACTGCCCAGTGCATAGCTAACTTAGGAGTGCGATCTCTACTGGAACTGGCGAGTTAGGGACTTTCATACACCTTCCCTGTGGTCTCGCCGGCCGCCTTCATAACCTACTACTTCTCCTTCATCTTCGGCGATGTGCTTGCTCTGGCGATCTCCAACGCCTAGGTCGCCTGAATCTACATCTGGCGACTTGATCTTTAACCTGGCGATCGCCTATCCTGGTAAGCTGGAAATCGGAACACGCCAACTTAACAACTGGCGACTACACGTGCCCCCCGACTTCCTTCCTTTCTGCCAACCTGGCGCCTTGTCAACACGCCTACACTGTGGCAGGATGCCACGTCATCACACCCGACCACCAGGGCGGTACACAAGCCCCCCAGTCTTAAGCGAAGACTTGTCTAGCGAAAAGACTGAAAGAGCCTTTGTTAACACCGATCTACGTGGCACTGACGCGGAATTCCAAGCGATTGTACTTTCTGCTGCTCTAACGCTCCACCAAACCCTTCACTCATCGTTCGACACGTGGCTTCATCAACGGCTCTCTTCATCTGCCGTTAGCGCTTCCTAAAACATTTCGAAAACCCTTAAACCCATTACGCTCCACTGTTCCATCACTTTCTTCGTGCTTGCAAACGCTCTCACTTCCCTCTGCGAAAACTCTCGACGCTCTTCAACACTCTAGATCATCATCTTCCTTCACCGTCTTCCTGATCATCGAAAGGTAACTACTTTCCTTCATCTGCTGGGTTTCCTTGCATTTTCACCGATTTGCATCATCCTGTAACTGCCTGGTGCATACGCTGTGGGTTGTTCTTTCCATTTCTCATTCTGCGTAACTTAGGGCTTTGTCAATCGTCGCAACGAACCTTCATTCGTTCGTTCTTCTCCTTCCTTCTATGATCGAGTCAGCCCCTGTAACCCCCTGGCCATTTTTCCTTTCTTCTTCCTTTGCAGCTGCTATCATGACTCGCACAAAGATTACCCCGAACCCACCTCCTTCAGCACGAAACCTTCCTTCACAAGCACACGACTCAACACAAGTCCGTGGCGCTTCGTCTTCGCAGGCTGTGAGGCCTGCGCCTTCCCAACCTGTCGTGGCCCAGGCGACTCCATCTAACGCTGGAGGAGCCCCCGTCCCTCTGCCAGACTTCAAAACTCTATACCCCTGGGCTAACTCAACCCTTCTGAAGGAGACCTCGTCGGTGAACACTGCGGGAGCAGTTTTGCGGCTGACAAAGGGGGACGAGGTCCATCAATCGTTTCACAAGGAGCACGACGAGAGGATGATGGTGCTGCCTTGCCCCGCCGCTCTGCCAGTGTGTGCCGATGACAAAGTAAGCGCCGACGGGCCCTTCTGCCTTGTCTATACAACTTACTTCAAGAAGGTCAAGCTCAGGTTCCCTCTCACCCGATTCGAGAGGGAGCTTCTAACCGAGCTCAACATTGCTACCGCCCAGCTTCACCCCAACAGCTGGGCGTTTGTTCGAGCCTTCCAAATAACATGCGACCACCTGGGTTTGCCCGCGTCAGTGGACGTGTTTTTGTTCCTTTTCGAGGCCAAGCACCCAGGAGACCGCCTGTGGGTTAGCTTGAATGCGATTGCTGGGAGATCCATTTTTACCATTTTCCAGCAATCGTACAAAGACTGGAAGGGGAAATTCGTCCAAGTACGTGCAAACGACAAGGACACCTCCCTTCTCGATGGCTTCCCCTTGTACTGGGTGGACAAGGGGAAAAAGGAGTCCAAGAGCTGCTTCAGGAGGCCCAGAAGTCCTGATAGCATGGGAGCATTGGACAGAGATCTCTGTCTTTTCTGGAAGAGGGTGGCGGACGCCAATATAACGTTCCTGACCACCACCTTGATCTCCTTCGAATTCTTTGAGGATCAGCTAGAATTCCAAATAGGTTAGGACATCCAAACTTGTTGCTTTGATTCTGCTTCTGATACTGCTTCTGGGCGTCTTGTGCGATATGCACAAGACTTTGGTTTTACCTTTCCTGCACATATCTGCTCTGCTGCTTATTACCTTATACACTTACCTTTTTCTTCTTTGAGCTAACTCATGCATTTTCGTTTCATGCAGACAACATGTTGGGCAGAAACATGCTCGCCGAATTAAAGGCGCTCGCCCGAAACCACGGGTTGGCGACCGGTTCCCAAACGGTGCCCAACTCGGCGGTCGAGAAGGCCATCGCTCATGGGCGATCACCACCCAAGGAACCCACCCAGCGCAAGAAACTGGTCCTTAAGAGACCCAAGCGAAAAGCTCCTCAAATCGTCCATGAGGAGGAGGAAGAAGATGACGAGGTCACAGAGGATGGCCTCGTTACGAAAAGGAAGAGGGTGGCACCTACTTCTCCACCAGCTCCACCCCCTCTTCCAACTTCAACACCGCCGTCGACGCCTGCTCCTCCTCCATCATCGCCAACGCCGCAGGCTCCTCCCTCTCCAGTCCAAGCAGTTCCACTGGCCACCGCGCCACCTGCAGCTGAGGCCCAAGAGCCAAATTTCTTGGAGGACCCCCCAAGCGCCTCTACGCCACATGTGTCAGCAGGAGGGGGCCCCCCTTCAAACACTTCAGCTGCAGGAAACGTTCCAATCGGGGATGAGGTTGCTCATACCTCTCCGATTCTAATCACCGAATCCCCGATCCCGTCGCCACGCCAGGAAGCAAACACTGAAGATCCTGCTAAGGAAGGTGGCGGCGAGAACCCTCAACAAGCCCCCCTGGCGCCTCTCCAAGCAGCAAACCTTTCCCTTGAGGTCACAAGGATGTGGGAACCTCTGACTGCTAAACTGAAAACCATAGCAGAGGATATCCCATCAATCATAACGAGGGCTGTGGAGAGCTCCACCAGGAGGCTTCAAGACGATCTCTTCAACCTCAGGACTGAAAATAGCACTATGAAGGTCGAGGTGGAGAAGATGTCATTCAGCCTGACGCTCGCAGAAATCGAACACTCCCGAGTGGAGGATGCCATGAATACCGAGCTCAGGCTGGCGCGCAAGGAAGCTGCTGACCTTCGCCGCAAAGTCCACGATCTTGCCCAAGAGAAAGTCGAGTTGGAAAGCAAAATCGTACCCCTCCGCGCCAAGGCGATTGACCTGGAGGCTCACATTCAAGCTGACGCCGCTAAGGTACAAAAGCTGGAGCAAAGGTCGATCGATCGCGAGAAGCTACTTGGGCAAGTAGAAAAAGCGAGGGACGACGCCATGGCTGATCTCGCCGAGGCAAACAAGGAGAAAGGGAAGATGGCTGTTGAGTTGGCCCAAGCTCAAACGGAATCCAAGAAGGTTACTGACGACCTTCTCCATGCTCAAGAGACCAACGAACAACTCAGAAAGCAGGTTGAAGAGCTGGAGCAACAGAACAAAGAGCTCAAGAAGCAGGTTGAAGAACTTCAAGGGCAAATTGAAGAACTCAAGCTAAATTCTGCTCAGATTCTGGCTGCTGGATTCGAAGCCGCTCGGGAACAATTCGCATGCCTATTCCCCGATCTCGACCTCAGCATGGTGTCGTTGAACAACGAAGTAGTAGATGGAAAGGTCGTTCCCGCTGAAGACTAATCAACCCCACCTCATCTGCTACTTTATGATTTACCTTGTATATACCTTGTAATAAAAACTTGCGCATATGTGTTTTAAACTGATACTTATCTTATGACAAAGCTTGGATATTCTCTCTCCTGACTCCTTTTAAGCGCTTTAACCTTCTTTGCATGTTTAACTTTGACGGATTTAACTTAATGATTTTGCAAATGCGACTTCTGACGTAACTGCCTCGAGCCAATTCAAACTTAAGCAATAATCATTTTAAACAACTTGTACTCTTGAGGCACTAACCTTATCATAAGAATACCCTTCAAGCAACGAACTGTAACTCAATCATTGGCTCAAACAACGTCCCACTCGACCTGCTTTGTCAAACAAGTCTTTCAACCTCCTCGCCGTTTTTAAGCTCTTCTCGATCGCCAAGACCTCTTAGTAACCTCAGCTTTTCCTAGCCTCATGCTTTGGCAATCGTTTCTTTATCTGGGGTAGAAACGCCCTTTGGGATCTTCCTTTGCCCCCCTGAACTTCAGAGCGAAAGACCGGCTGACCAGGCGTTCTCTTCGAACCTACCTTAGCCACCTTCCAAGCTTCTTCCACCCTCTGCGCCATACCTGAACTCGTTCGAGACGAGAAGGATTTTATCTTGCCTATGCTCGCACGTAAGCGAGAAGGTCTTTAACTCGCCTGAACTCGCTCATCGGCGAAAAGGTCTTTAACTGGTGCCTCAACTTGCCCAGGGCGTACATCTCCTCCCCCTGGATGCACTGAGGACCTTTTCTTTCTCTCGCCTGCACTCGCTTGACGGCGAGGAGGTCTTTAACTGGCCTTAGCTCGCACCACGGCGATAAGGACTTTATCTGGTGCCTCAACTTGCCCAGGGTGTACATCTCCTCCCCCCTGGATGCACTGAGGACCTTTTCTTTCTCTCGCCTGCACTCGCTCGACGGCGAGGAGGTCTTTAACTGGCCTTAGCTCGCACCACGGCGATAAGGACTTTATCTGGTGCCTCAACTTGCCCAGGGTGTACATCTCCTCCCCCCTGGATGCACTGAGGACCTTTTCTTTCTCTCGCCTGCACTCGCTCGACGGCGAGGAGGTCTTTAACTTGCCTCAGGACGCGCGAGAGCGTTGAGGTCTTTCATCTGGTGCCTCCAATCGCCGAAAGACGATGAGGACTTTAAAACTTAACTGGTGCCTCCAATCGCCGAAAAACGATGAGGACTTAAAACTTTTTAGAAAGCACGCGATATGTCTTTTCTTGCCTTAAATCATGTACAAATGACAAGGTCTTTCTTCAAAACTTTTGAAAATGGCACACATGCAATCTGAAAACACCTTATACTTCGAAAACTCTTCTTTATTGGGTGGCCTCGTTAAAAACCCTCCTTAGGGAAAAGAGTGCCCCCTTCAACTGTTTTAACAGAAACATCGTAATATAACATTGTGTTTGTCTTTACTTACAAAGCTCTCAACTATAGTACAACTTCAAGTGTGTGGCATTCCAGGTGCGAGGAATCGCCCCTCCTTCCAGCGTTTCTAAGCGGTAGGCTCCGTTCCCGAGCGCCTCGGTTATTCTGAACGGTCCAGTCCACTTGGGTGATAGTTTATTCTCCATCTCGTACTGGTGGGCCTTCCTCATCACCAGATCGCCTTCTCTAAACTGCCTTGGCATCACCTTTGAGTTGTATCTTCGCTCGATCCTCCTCTTCACCGCCTCAGCCTTCAGCCTCGCCTCTTCCCTAACCTCATCCAGCAGATCCAGGTTCAGCCTTCTCTCTTCATTCGAGTCTTCCTCTACAAAGTTCTGGAATCTCGGCGAGCTTTCCTGGATCTCCACCGGAATCATGGCATCACACCCATAGACCAAGCTGAACGGGGTCTCGTGGGTTCCTGACTGCTCGGTGGTGTGGTACGCCCAGACTATACGGGGCACCTCCTCAGCCCAACTTCCCTTGGCTTTCTCAAGCCTTCTCTTCAAACCTCTCAACAACACCCGATTAGCCGACTCCACCTGGCCATTCGTTTGAGGGTGCTCGACGGATGCAAACACTTGTTGAATTCCCACCCCTTCGCAAAGCTTCTTCAACAGGTGGCTTGCAAACTGCGTCCCATTGTCTGACACCAGGCGCTTAGGCACTCCAAACCAGCACACGATGTTCCTCCATACAAAACCTTCGATCTTGTGTGCAGTGATCTGGGCCACTGGTTCTGCTTCAATCCACTTGGTGAAATACTCAATCGCCACCACCAAGTACTTCATTTGCCTGATCGCCAGCGGGAAAGGTCCCAGGATGTCGATTCCCCAAGTATGAAACGGCCAAGGGCTATAGATCGACTTCAACTCCTCGGGAGGTGCCTTATGCCAATCGGCGTGCTGCTGGCATTGTTTACAGCATTGGGCATACTTCTTGCAATCTTCTCTCATGGATGGCCAGTAGTAGCCTGCACGGAGAGTCCTCGCGGCCAGAGCTCGACCCCCGACGTGGCTTCCGCATATACCTTCGTGGAGCTCTGCCATTATTCTCGTGCACTTCTCGCCGTGTATACATTCTAGGAGCGGGTGGGTGAACCCAAACCTGTACAGATCGCCATCAATCAACGTATACTTGCTGGAATTTTTCTTTACCTTCCTAGCTTCCGTCGGATCCAACGGGAGGAGGCCATCTGCCAGGCACCGTTTGTATTGCGTTATCCAAGTGTCTGGCTCATGGGCGGCGCAGACCTGCATCACGTCCACCTTCTCTCCTCGACATGCTCTAACTCTCGGCGATCTCAGGGTTTCTTGCGTCAAAGACTTATGGCTTCTCGCTGCTCTCTCCGTCGACTTGCTTATCTGAAGGACCAGGTGATCTGCTACAAATGCCCTTGGCGTCTTCAGAGTTTCTTGAATCACCGTCCTCTTCCTACCCCCCTTGCCTGAGCTGGCGAGCTTAGCAAGCAAGTCAGCTCGGGCATTCTGCTCCCTGGGCACATGTACTACTTCAAAGGAGGCAAAGGAACTCTTCAATTCCTGCACATACGCCAAGTAAGCCGCCATTTGTGGATCTTTAGCCTGGAACTCGCCTGTTACTTGGCCTGTGACTAGCAGCGAGTCACTCTTAGCCATCAGCACCCTAGCTCCCATCTCCTTGGCCAGCAAAATCCCGGCGATCAGTGCCTCATACTCTGCTTGATTGTTGCTGGCTTTAAAGGCAAACCTCAAAGATTGTTCAATCAGCACGCCGTTGGGTCCTTCCAAAATGACCCCAGCACCGCTACCCTGCTGGTTCGACGATCCATCCACCGAGAGTACCCAACGGAAATCGTCTCCTTCAACCCGCGCCGCCTCTGATGAGAGCTCGACCACGAAATCTGCAAAGATTTGCCCCTTGATCGGGCCTCGAGGCTCGTACTTAATATCAAACTCTGACAACTCTACCGCCCACTTCACCATCCTTCCCGCAACGTCGGGTTTCTTCAAGACCTTCTGGATGGGCACGCCGGGAGTACAATCGCCCGCCTAAGCACAAATTTGTCATGGGACTAGCGGACCTGATCGCTATCCCTAATATATCTGCTAGGTTGAAGGCGCCGGAGAAGGTAGGCGACAAGGTGCTGGGGTCAAAGCCAGACGCCTGGTGCGAGTTCCACCAATGTTTTGGCCACACCTTGGACTCGTGTTTGTCTTTGGGGTATCAGCTCGACGATCTGGTTAAGAGCGGGTTCCTAAATGACTATCTGCTGGATAGAAGGACGGGGGGAGCGTCGAGTTCCCAGCCAGTAGGTGGAGAAGCCCAGCAACACGAGATGCCCATCCACGGGGAGATCCACACCATTGCAGGGGGTTTCTCAGGTGGTGGATGCACCGCATCGCAGAGGAAAAAGTATGCGCGATCGGTGATGACAGTGGACATGTTTGAAGATCACTCGCCGGAAGTGGACATTACGTTCACCAAGCAGGATCTTCGGGACGTTGTGCCTCATGACAACGATCCCATAGTCATTTCGTTGGTCACAGCAGGGAGGAAGGTCCACAGAGTTCTGGTGGACCAAGGAAGCTCGGCAGACGTGATGTTCTGGCCGACTTTCACGCAGCTGGAATTGCCCCTTGACCAGCTAAGGCCCTATGGAGGGTGCTTATATGGGTTCGCTGGTGACCAGGTGGAGGTCAGGGGGTACATTGAGCTGAGAACCACGTTTACAGATGAGGCTGGGTCGAGGACGGAGAAAATCAAGTACCTCATCGTAAACGCCCCTTCAGCATATAACATCCTGTTGGGAAGGCCCACTCTTAACAGGATAGGCGCCATTCCATCGACTCGGCACATGAAGGTGAAGCTGCCGTCCATGGAAGGGGTGGTGATCACGATCAAGTCTGATCAGAAAGAAGCGAAAAGGTGCTATGAGAATAGCCTGAAAAACAAAAGATCAGTGAGTTATGTAACAACCACCCCACCTCCCGGTGTGAGGCCCAGACCGCCGGTAACAGAGGAGGCCGCCGGAAGGGATGTAGAGATGGTAGACGCTGAGCTAGGGGAGAGGAATGCTGGCCTGGAGGAGGAAGAGGCGCGGAATCGCCCCGAGGAAGCGAGAGAACTGGGAATCGCCAAGGCGGTGATCGCCAGGGAATCCAGGCCCAAACCCGTTGAGCAGTGGCTCGAGAAGGAGATCGGGGGAAAAATCTTCAAGCTCGGAAGATCTCTGGAGGTCGATCTCCAGGACCAAATCGCCAAGGTGATTGAGCGGCATCTGGACGCGTTTGCTTGGTCCGCTTCGGACATGCCCGGGATCGATCCCGACTTCTTGTGCCATCATCTGGCGATGGACAACATGGTGAGACCGGTGCGACAAAGGAGAAGAAAATTCAATGAAGAGAGGAGGTAGGCGATCAGGGACGAAACACAGAAACTCCTCGCTGCAGGCCACATCAGGGAAGTCCAGTACCCTGAATGGTTGGCAAATGTCGTGCTGGTGAAGAAGAGTAACGGGAAATGGCGCATGTGCGTCGATTTCACCGATCTGAACAAAGCTTGCCCAAAGGATTCGTATCCTTTACCAAGCATTGATGCCCTGGTTGATAGTGCTGCAGGGTGCAAGCTGCTGAGCTTTCTGGATGCCTTCTCGGGCTATAATCAGATCAAGATGCATCCCATGGATGAAGAGAAAACAACCTTCTTGACGGAGAGATCGTGCTATTGCTATAAGGTGATGCCGTTCGGGCTGAAGAACGCGGGGGCCACGTACCAGAGGTTGATGGATCGAGTACTTGCACCAATGCTGGGGAGGAACGTGCAAGCCTACGTCGATGACATGGTCGTGACCTCGCAGGAGAAAAGCAAGCACGTTGCAGACTTGGAGGAATTGTTCACGACGATCGCCAAGTTCAAGTTAAAGCTCAACCCGGAGAAATGCATTTTCGGCGTGGAGGCTGGAAAGTTCTTGGGTTTTCTCTTGACTGAAAGGGGAATAGAAGCTAACCCAGACAAGTGTGCCGCCATCTTGGCGATGAGAAGCCCGGCTACAGTGAAAGAGGTCCAGCAGCTGACAGGTCGGATGGCAGCCCTATCTCGCTTCGTGTCAGCTAGCGGAGAAAAGGGGCATCCCTATTTTCAATGTCTGCGGCGCAATAACAAGTTCGTTTGGACGAAAGAGTGCGAGGAGGCTTTCGTCAAACTAAAAGAGTATCTGGCGAGCCCGCCGGTTCTGTGCAAACCGCTGGCGGGAATCCCTCTCAGGTTGTATTTCGCTGTGACTGAGAGGGCGGTGAGTGCGGTGCTCGCCCAGGATCAAGATTAGGCTCAGAGGCCTATTTATTTTGTGAGCAAAGTATTGCAGGGCCCAGAAACGAGATATCAGGCCCTGGAGAAGGCTGCGCTGGCTGTGGTGTTTTCGGCGAGGAGGTTGCGCCACTACTTCCACAGTTTCACAATACTGGTGATGACTGACCTGCCCATCCAGAAGGTCTTGAAGAAACCCGACGTTGCGGGAAGGATGGTGAAGTGGGCGGTAGAGTTGTCAGAGTTTGATATTAAGTACGAGCCTCGAGGCCCGATCAAGGGGCAAATCTTTGCAGATTTCGTGGTCGAGCTCTCATCAGAGGCGGCGCGGGTTGAAGGAGACGATTTCCGTTGGGTACTCTCGGTGGATGGATCGTCGAACCAGCAGGGTAGCGGTGCTGGGGTCATTTTGGAAGGACCCAACGGCGTGCTGATTGAACAATCTTTGAGGTTTGCCTTTAAAGCCAGCAACAATCAAGCAGAGTATGAGGCGCTGATCGCCGGGATTTTGCTGGCCAAGGAGATGGGAGCTAGGGTGCTGATGGCTAAGAGTGACTCGCTGCTAGTCACAGGCCAAGTAACAGGCAGGATCACTTAGCAATCTCAGCTCTTTGAAAAACTCAAAAACTCTTAGGAAAAACTTATCAAAAATTGATTGTCAAATCTGTTTTTCTGAATTTATTCAAAGATGTAGTTTGTTATCAAATCTTAACAAACTCTTAAATTGCATTAAAAGATTTGGTCAAAGCATTTAATGACTGGAGCGTAAGCAGTTAAAACATTTAAAGCTCAGTCAAAGATAAAACAGTTTTTCTGTTATGGTCCCAAAACAAACAATCGGTTGTTTCCTCGAATCATTCGGTTGTTTTGGTTCTTAACAGTTCAACCATTTTAAAAACAATTTTCAATCTTTTTCTCAAAACACCTAAGTATAAACAATCGGTTGTTTCGACAAAACAATCGGTTGTTTTAACTTAGTTTGAAAACATTTTACTTTCACAAAGATTGAGATGCTTATGCTTTAAATTTAATCAAAGGGTGGATTACAACATTCAAACTACCCCAGAACTAAGTTAAACCAACACAGCAACATCAAGCACAACAAAGGCTTCAACATCCTTCAAAGGATTTGGATTCTTCAAAGCTTGAACACCACTTGGTTCAACAATCTCCCCCTATTTGATGAAGACAAATCCCTTATGCTTGTGTTGTACCTGATTAAATCTGAAGCAGTTCCTGCAAGATACAGTTTTGAACAAAGCATAGAACTTTTGATATTGGTTAGCACAGATAAACAGTAATAAACTTCAGAACTAAATATCAGAAAATTATTACACATTCCAAACTGTTTTAACAACAATAAAAAGAAACTTAAACACATCATATATCTCCCCCTATTTGTCTTCACAAATAGAAAAAGAGAAGAGATAAAAACAAGATATTGTTTTGATTACATCAAAACTAAAGCAGTAACAACAGAAAGAAAGAAATTTTAAAAACCAGATATAACAGCAAGAAAATAATCGATTGTTCCGATAACCAATCAGTTGTTTTTCCTTCATTCTTCTTCATCAGCAAACTGAAGATCAAAGATTTGGTTCTGGACAGCTTCAATCTGTTCATCCAGAGTCATAAATCTTGCATCCATATTGTCAAACCTGGTGTCAATCCTTTGGAAATTACTAACACAGCAATGGAAGCTTCTTTGATTTTCAGCAAAGCTATCAAGCCTATTCACCATGAGTCTTTCAAAAGAAGACATGGTTTGCATCCTTTCTCCTTGATTTCCAGCACCAGCACTTGGTCCAGCATCTTGATAATCTTCAGGTGGATCTTCATGTTGAACATCCATATCAGCAGGTTCATCTTGTTCAAGATTAGCAACACCACTAGATGAGGCACCATGATCACCATCCTTGCTTATCCATTTTCCACCTACTTTTGTAAAACCCATTTTGCTGAGTGATCCATTGTTCAACTCTTGAGTTGACTTGACCAACTCAGATGTTTCATCTTCAAGGTTAACTTCAAAATAGAGTAGAAATTTAGATACCAAAACAGCATATGGATAATTATAATCACCTAACCTCATGGCTTTTTGCATGTGCTCTTTGATGATGTGGATCCAATTGATTTTGATTTTCTTGGTGATGCAGAAGATATATACCAAATCTTCTTCAGTTAGAACAGAATGATTACTCCCCCTTGAAGTTAGAATCCAAGTTAAAATGAGAGCAAGCAATCTCTCATCAAGCTTTAGACCTCCAACCGAGCATGTACTTACTTGAGCATGTTGATTCTTCAAGAAACTCTTGTAGAATTGGATTTTGTTAAAATCCTCCACCACTCCAAGGTTTCCCTTGTTGATTCTAAGACCAGAGAACTTGAGACCAGCAACAGCAGTCCATACTTCATGAGTTATCTCCATTTCTACACCCTTCACATGAGAAACTAGATTGTTTCCCTCAAACTTTAGGTTTGTGTAGAACACCCTCACCAAATCTAGATATATGTTTCCCTTCATCTCCAGGAACTTTCTGAGAGATTGATCCTTGAGCAGCCTTCTCATATTATCAAGCTTTTGACTTTTCAGCCAATCAAAGCATACAACCTTGGGGTTGTTTATCTTCTTGATACTTGTTTCATACCTATACTTCTCAATAAGATCATTGTCTCCAGAAAACCAGCCTTCTAGCCTTCCTCCAGACCTTACAGCCTTGGTTTTGACTCTCTTTGAGGTGGGAGGAGTTGATTCCATGATGGCAGAGAAGAAAACAGAGAAGAACTCACTTCACAGATTTTTGCAAGAGATGTTGCAAGAGATGTTGCAATTCGTTGTTCTTGTGGAAGAGATCAGCTGCACCAATTTTTATAGCAGAAAAAGAATCAATTAGCATTCAATTCTATTCAGTGGGTACCTGATTTTCAGAGAGAGAGGACTTGACTCTGCTCTGCACAGAAAACGTCAGAAAAAGCTGAGAATCAGATGGTCTTCACATGTGATCTTTGACTAGTCATTAAGGCTCTTGAATTTCTAAGATTTTGGAATATTTTCCTTTATGACTGTTGTAACTTCTCTCTGAACATAATCAGCTTTCAACACAAATTCTTTGACCAAGATTCTCTCTTTGAATTGATCTGCAACGGATAGAAATTTAAAATAGCAATTAAAACAATTTCTTCATAATGCTGCCAGACCCAAAACAATCGGTTGTTTCGAAGAAACAATCGGTTGTTTTTCTGCAGCAGTTTAAAACTGTTTTCGAATTTTAACCATGAACATAAGGATTTCAAAGCAGATGACATTGATCAATATAAAAAGATTGTTTAACCATGAGAAAGAACAGAAATTAAAAACAAATAAAGGAAAGTCTTATCCTCATTTTAATTCTTCAATGAGTCATGTGCTTTATGATCAAGAAGCCTCTTTTCACTGTTGAGGTCCTTTGCATATCATTGATTCAGCTTCAATGACTGTCTTTTTGTTCAAAAACTTGATCAGATGACTCAGTCCCTCCTTTTTCTTTAGTTTTCCTGCATAAAAGATTTCAAGCAGCAAGATTTGGTCCCCTTACAAATTTGGGTCCGTTTGACTTTTCTTTGCAGTTAGAAACTTCACATCCCTTAGGAATCCATTTCATAAAACCTCTTGGAACAGAATATTTCCTTATTTTACAGAACCTAACAGAGTGGCCTTTCTTCATGCAGTAAAAGCATGTAACAACCGGTTGTTTCGTCTTAACAATCGATTGTTTTTCTGATTTTCTTGAAAAACTTTTTGAAAACTTATCTTGCTTATTCTGTGGATTAAAGCCTAAACCAGCCTTTCCAAAAACACAGCTTTGAGATGCCAAGAAATTCTCAAAGTTAGATTTCCCCTTTGAAAGCTTGTCCACAGTTTCAACAAGATAGTGAACCTTTTTCTCAAGATTTTCACAATTTTCGCAAATGAGAGTATCACACTTGCAAGAAGCATTTTTTAAATGGTTTTCCAATTTTTCAAAATCACTTTTTGCTTTTTCCAGATCTTCTTCAAGTGATTTAACTCTCTTTTCAAGCCAACTGTTAAGATCTTTCAATGGATTGTTTGAAAGAACCAATCTATTAGCTTCATCATGTGTTTCTTGAAAAGCTTCAAGTAATTCACTGTAATTTTGTTCATTTAAGGAAGCACATGAACTTACCTCACTTGAGCTGCAAGATTCATCATCATTTTCAGCTACCAAGCATATGTTTGCTTTCTCATCTTCACTTGATGAAGAACTTGATGATGACACCTCATTTTCATCCCAAGCTATGTAGGCTCTTTTTGTCTTGCCTTTCTTCTCTTTGTAGTTAGACTTTTTCTCTTTGCTCTTGTTTGGACAATCTGCCTTTATATGACCTTGCTCACCACAACCAAAAGAAGTATAATATGTTCTTCCACACAAAGTGCTGAATCTTGTGGGTTGTGATCTGTGCTACTGGCTCAGCCTCTATCCACTTTGTGAAGTATTCTATGGCAACCACGAGGTACTTCATCTGCCGCATTGCTAAAGGGAAAGGCCCCAGAATGTCGATCCCCCAAGTATGAAACGGCCATGGGCTATAGATCGATCTGAGCTCCTCTGAAGTGTCAGTCAGCATGTTGTTGGCACTGCTTCAACCATTGTGCATACCCTGTGTAGTCTTCCCTCATGGTTGGCCAATAATATCCTACGCCAATGACCTTCGATGCGAGAGCTCGGCCACTGATGTGACTCCCGGATATCCCTTCATGGAGTTTTGCCATAATGCAGGTGCACTGCTCACCGTTCACACATACCAGGATAGGGTGAGTGAACCCATGTCTGAACAACTTTCCATTGATCAAGGTGTACATGCTAGAATTTTTCTTGATTTTCCTAGCCTTTGTAGGCTCCAACAGGAGTATCCCATCAGCCAAGTAGAGTTTGTAGGGTGTCATCCAAGTTTCGCCCCCTTCGACTAGGCAAACCTGCAACGAATTCTCCCTAGAAACTCGGTACGTGCTTATTTTAGGTGTCTTTAACGTCTCCTAAGTCAACGACTGATGACTCCTCCTCACCCCTTCTGAGGTGCTGATCTGCTGGACTTCTGCTGCATTATTTGTGGCAGTTTAAGGTGTCCTCAGGGTCTCCTGAATGACTGTCCTCTGTCTGCTCCCCTTGCCTGAACTGGCGAGCTTAGCTAGCAAGTCAGCTCGGGCATTCTGTTCTTTGGGCAAGTGTACTAACTCGAACACTTCAAACGTCTCCCTCAGAATTTGTACGTACTCTAGGTATGCGGCCATTTGCGGGTCTATAGCCTGGTATTCTCCCGTGACCTGATCTGTGACTAACAAGGAGTCACTCTTCGCCAACAAACCTTTCGCACCCATCTCCTTAGCCAATAGCATTCTAGCGATAAGGGCCTCATACTCTGCCTGATTGTTACTAGCCTTGAAAGCGAATCGCAGGGCCTGCTCAATCAATAGCCCATTTGGTCCTTCCAAGATGACGCCAGCCCCACTACCCTGTTTGTTGGAGGAACCGTCTACAGAGAGTATTCATTTGAAGCATGCTCCTTCCTGGTGCGTGGCAACCGAGAGAGTTTTACCACTAAGTTAGCATAAACCTGGCCTTTGATAGGGCCTGTGGGCTCATACTGCACGTCGAACTCTGATACCTCTACTGCTCTACGCACCATTCTTCCTGCAACATTTGTTTTCTGCAAGACCTTGCGAATGGGAAGGTCTGTCATCATTATCATCGTAAAGCTCTGGAAGTAGTGGCGAAGCCTTCGCGCTGAGAACACTACTGTCAGGGTCGTCTTCTCAATGGCCTGGTATCTCACCTCAGGCCCCTGCAATACTTTGCTCACAAAGTAAATCGACTTTTGTACCTGGTCCTGTTCCTGCACAAGGACCGAACTAATCGCCCGATCAGTGACTACGAAGTACAAGCGAAACGGGGTACCCAGCTGCGGGTTGCAAAACACTAGTGGACTGGCCAGGTACTCCTTCAGCTTGAGGAACGCCTCTTCGCACTCCCTGGTCCATACGAACCTGTTATTCCTCTTCAGGCACTAAAAATAGGGGTGACCTTTGTCCCCTCCAGTTGACACAAATCTGGACAAAGCGGTCATCCGCCCTGTCAGCTGTTGTACTTCCTTTACTGAGACCGGGCTCCTCATTCCTATGATTGCAGCGCACTTCTCAGGATTTTCCTCTATCCCACGCTCAGTGAGTAGGAAACCCAAGAACTTGCTTGCTTCTACCCCGAACACACTTCTCGGGGTTCAACTTCAATTTGTACTTAACTATCGTGGTGAATAGCTCTTCTAGGTCTTCTACGTGTTGCTCCCTCTGCTGGGAGGTTACCACCATGTCGTCTACATATGCTTAGACATTTTGCCCTATCATGGGCGCTAGCACTCTGTCCATCAACCTCTGGAAGGTCGCACCTGCATTTTTAAGCCTAAAGGGCATCACCTTATAATATTAGCAAGAGAACTATGTCATGAACGCTGTTTTGCATTCGTCCCTGGGATACATCCTGATCTGATTGTAACTAGAGAAGGCGTCCAGGAAGCTGAGTAGTCTACAACCAGATGCATTGTCTACCAAAACATCAATACTGGGCAGTGGGTAGGAGTCCTTACGGTAGGCCTTGTTGAGGTCTGTGAAGGTGACGCACATTCTTCATTTTCCACTAGCCTTCTTCACCAACACCATGTTCGTCAGCCACTCAAGGTACTAAATCTCCCTGATGTGGCTATCGCTTAGCAGCTTCTATGTCTCTTCTCTGATGACCTGACGCCTCTCGTCATTGAACTTTCTTCTTCTCTGGCGAACAGGTCGGACATGCGGGTCCATGGTGAGACGATGACACAAGAAGTCAGGATCTATGCCAGGCATGTTTGAGGCAGACCATGCAAAAGCATCCAGGTGTCGCGCTATGACTTCGACAATCTGGTCCTGTGTCTCTTGGCCTAAGGACTTGCCAAGCTTGAACCTCTTTCCACCGATATCCCTCTGCAGCACCTCTTCTATAGTTTCGGGTCGTCTCTCCCGAGCAATCTCTGCGCGGGTGACCCCTTCTTCCCTTGGAGGTTGGGTGGTAACAGCGAACACTCTTATCTTCGTCTTGAGGATATTCTCATAGCACCTGATGGAAGAGGCCCAAGCACAAGCCCACATGCAAGCCCACCAAAGGGTAGATTTGGGCCAACCATAGAGTTATGGTCAAGAGGATCCAAGAAGACGTTCTTTTACATGTTCAAATGCCATAAACTCTAGTGTAGAGTAGACTTTAATTTCTTGTCAAAATTAGCATAGGAACTTTATTTGTAATTTTCTTAGAATTAATTTTGGCACCTAAAACACCAACCTAGGTAAACTTAGAGTTTCCAAAAAAACCTCTAAATTTACCAAGGCCGGTCTAGAAAGCCCATGGAGGGGGTGAGCATAAAAACTAGACACACCCCTCCCCATGTGCTCATTTGTGCACCCATGTGCCATGTGCACCCATGTGCTTCACATTTACATTTCATTTGGCTAGCATTAGGGTTGCATTATGGTCCTCCTTAGCCTATAAAAGGAGGAGCCTACACCTTGTATTTTCAAGTTTATTGTGAGTAAAGTTATGCTGCCATTTTGTGCCAAGCTTTGCTTCTCCCTAGAATTCTAGGCTCTAAACTTCATCTCCTTCACCTCTCCTTGGGTTGGCCGAACCTCCCTAGCTTCATACATATCATGCACCTTCAAGATCAACACCACTCTTAGGAGGATCTTGCTCACACACCTTCATAGCTTCCGCACCACTTTTTCTTACATGATTCAAGAAGACCTTCATGAAAATGCTATCATTTGGTATCATGAGCTTTGGTTCTTCAAGATGAGTAGCTTTTGGTCTTTTCAATTTTAGTTCTTCTTTATTTCATATTGTCATTTAATTTCCATACTTGTCTTGCTGTTTTTTTTACATTTTAATTTGTTTGGTGTGCTTTGTGGAAGATCCAACCGAAGCACTCTTGTTCAGTTGATCTTGAACAAGTTCTTGTGCAATTTGTGATAGGATTCCATACACCTTGAGTTGCTATTTTCTTTTAGGCTTTTGAGTCTTTATTGCTTTCATTATTTGGTTCATATTATGCTTTGAGTCTTTAATTTTCTGAATCTATACATGTTTTGTCAAGTCATGTTCATCCATATTGTCAACAATTCATAGTAGTCCTTTTATTTGGCTTGATTGTTTCTTGATTTTGGGTCTCTTTAATTGCTTGAATCTGCTGTTCTTTGCTCTTTTGGTGCCTTTTTAATTTTAGTTTGAGTTCCATTTGTGTTTAGATCATACACAAATTCTATTTCACAAATTTCCATTGTGTCTAAACTTTGGTATCTTGCTGTTTTTGTTTCCAGTTTTCAGATTCCCCTGTTTTCACCTTCTCTGCTTTGGCTGTTTTGGTCCAGAAAAATATTTCCACTCATAGGAAAATTTTGATTCTCTGGAATATGCAAGTTTAAAGTGTTATAGAAAGGAAAAAAAAGAATTAGGTCAAAAGAAGCAACAGAAAAAAAATGATAAATCTTTTAAAATCAGAGTGCAAATCTGAGGCGCTCCAGCTGGCCTAACTGAACACCAAAATTGCAAAATTTATTAAAAAAAAATGGTGCATGCGTTTTGAGTGATTCCAAAGCCAGATTTTAGATAAGATCCTGAATATCTTGCATATCAAATTTCAGAGTCAAATTTTAAAAATACAGCTCAGCATAAATTGGGGAACAAACACGTTTTCTGGCCCACAACATTTTCCAGTGGTGCTGTTTTTTTATTTGGTCATCTAATCTAGTGCTTTTCTTTAGGAATTCTTTTGTGTGCCAACCTTTAATTGAGTACCTTTTATTTGTTGCTTTAATTTCTTGACTCTCTTTCTAGTTGTCATAATCTAAATCCTTTTGGTGGTACTGTTTTATTCAATTTAATTGTTTCTTGCTTTTGTTCTTTGACCTCTAATTTGGGTGCTGGAATTTCTTCTCTTCTTTGGTGCTTATGTGGATTGAAACTTGACTTGGTTAAGGTTTAGCCCTTTGATAGGTGCTGGAAATTGGAGAATTAAGACCATCATTCTAAGGAGAAGACAAAGCCAAAGCCGAAACAAGCATTCTTGAAAAAGAAAACACTACAAACACTTGGAGGATCAAACAAGCATAGACAACAAGGAAGTGCACTAACCAAAAAGAGGACCAACAAAGGGAGTTTTCTTAATTCCTTTGCAACTTGGTTTATTGTTAATTACCCTTTTAATTACGTTTTAGACGGTGAGTGTGTCTTCAAGGGCTCCAAGTGTCCAAGAAGCCTCACCTAGGACCGACTAGTGTAGAAATCTTTAATTAGCAATTGTTAATTGTTTTTAGTTGTTTCTATATTGCTTAATTAGTAACGCTTTGTATGTGTGGTTGTTTTAAGATTTGTTAAAACCGTCTAGCTTTGTTAATTAGTTAGCATACATTGTTTTCTTGCATTGAAAAAAAAAATTGATTTCTCAACTTAATTGTGTTCTAAGTAGTTTACTAAGAGAAAGCTTTGTGTGAAGACATTGGGGGATAGTTTTTGGCAAAGGCAAAGGCTTGGTATTTAAGTAGTCCTTTGTGACTCACCTCCCTTACCTGGAAAACTACCTTCTTTGACTTTCCTAAGTTTTCTCAAGGTAAAATACTTGTATACACAAAGCTTTAGCCATGTCTTCTTCTTCTCATTCTACAAAGTCTATTGGAAGTGAATTAAAATCTTTAAAAACTCTTTTGAAAGAAGTTTCACAAACTGTGCAATCAATTGCATATAGACAATTGGAGAGTGAGACTAAACTTAATGTTTTGACTAAAGCAAAGGATGAGAAGTCTCACATTCTAAAAAAATTACCTTCTCATGCATATATCTCTAAAGATCATGATTCTTTTGGGGAGGGAAGCATTAAAGTAAATGATTATTATCAAGCACCCCCTAGAAGACATAGAAGAGATAGAAAAGAACAAGAAAACCCAAGAGAGGTTAGGGTAGAACAACCCCATTTCCATGGAAAAGAAAATATAGAAGCTTGCCTAGATTGGGAAATGAGGGTAGAAAAATTGTTTGCTTCCCATAAAGAAAGAAAGGAAAGAAAAATACAAAAGAAGAGAGGGGAAGTCGAAAGGGAAGCTAAAGAAAAAGAAGAAAAAGAAAAGCATGAGAAGACCCTTGAAGAACAAAAGGCGTGGGAGAAGAGTGTTCCTTCCCACAAGGTCATTCAACAAGACCAAAGATTTAAAAATACCTTTGAAAATATGTGTCTTGCTGAACAACCTCAAAGCCTTACCTTTTGTAAAGGAACACTTGCAAGCCTAAGTGAAAAAGAAGAGTCTTTAAAAGAAGCTTGCATAGATAAAAATGAAATAGATTATTTCTCATATGTGCTAGGATATCACCAAGTGAATGTCAAGTTTTCTATAAGCATCTACAAAAACAAATTTTTATGTGAAGTAGGGCCTAAAGAAACTTGTCATGTCTTATTGAGACAACCATTGCAAAGTGTACAAATCCTTATAAACAATGGTTGTCACAACGAGACTATCCTTACACATAAGAGAAAGAGTCTTCATGAAGGAGAACTCATGGGACAAATTAGAGTTGATAAAACTCTAGAGCTTTTAAAAGGAAAACTTTTGTCCCCCATGAGAAAAGAAGTTCAAAGACATTACCTTAGGTACAATTCTTGTTTTCAAACTACGCCCAAGGCAATGTCTCATAAACTCTATACTCCTTCACCTTTTGCAAATGATCCTTGGGAAGATATAAATTTCATATTAAAACTCCCTAGGACAACAAAAGGTTGTGATTCAATCTTCATGGTTATGGATAAACTCTTCTCTAGAGAAGTGATACATCTTCATGGTTTATCTTCAAGCATAGTGTTGAATAGAGTTCCAAATTTCGCAAACCATGATTTGAGGATTTCCTTTGGAAAACTTCCAACTAAATTGCACACTTTAAATTCTTATCATCCTCAAACGCATGGTCAAAATATATTTGAAAATCTAGCTCTTTCTACTATGCCTAGAATATTCATGAAGTGCACACACAACTCTAGAGGTGAGCAAACATACCATAAAGTAGTTCACAAAACTACTTATATTTCTACTTTTAAAGTTATGTGTGGGTTCAATCATCTTTCTCCTTTTAAGTTGTTACCATCTTCTATAGGATTTATGCCTAAAGAGAAAGTAACCACAAATGAACATTTTAAAATACATAAGATGATTAGAGACCACACACAACCATTAAAAGAGAAACTTTGTCCAAGGTTGCCAAAACCAAAAGAAAAACAAAAATGGCAACCTAGTAAAATTAATTTGCAAACTAACACCTATGCCTTATTTGATTATTTCTATAGGTGGACGTTTGATCCAGGAGGACAAGCTTTGGCGAAGCAAAAGGTTGCTATCCGAGATCAAGTCTGTAGATCTGAGGATAGATCTTCTCAAGAAGGAGGAGATGATGGACACCATCCAGCCACATCCATTCCCCTAGCCATGAAGAAGAAGAAGCAATGGATTTGAGGACAAATCCTTTTTCAAGAGGGAGGGGATGATGGAAGAGGCCCAAGCACAAGCCCACATGCAAGCCCACCAAAGGGTAGATTTGGGCCAACCATAGAGTTATGGCCAAGAGGATCCAAGAAGACGTTCTTTTACATGTTCAAATGCCATAAACTCTAGTGTAGAGTAGACTTTAATTTCTTGTCAAAATTAGCATAGGAACTTTATTTGTAATTTTCTTAGAATTAATTTTGGCACCTAAAACACCAACCTAGGTAAACTTAGAGTTTCTAAAAAAACCTCTAAATTTACCAAGGCCGGTCTAGAAAGCCCATGGAGGGGGTGAGCATAAAAACTAGACACACCCCTCCCCATGTGCTCATTTGTGCACCCATGTGCCATGTGCACCCATGTGCTTCACATTTACATTTCATTTGGCTAGCATTAGGGTTGCATTATGGTCCTCCTTAGCCTATAAAAGGAGAAGCCTACACCTTGTATTTTCAAGTTTATTGTGAGTAAAGTTATGCTGCCATTTTGTGCCAAGCTTTGCTTCTCCCTAGAATTCTAGGCTCTAAACTTCATCTCCTTCACCTCTCCTTGGGTTGGCCGAACCTCCCTAGCTTCATACATATCATGCACCTTCAAGATCAACACCACTCTTAGGAGGATCTTGCTCACACACCTTCATAGCTTCCGCACCACTTTTTCTTACATGATTCAAGAAGACCTTCATGAAAATGCTATCAGCACCTCTTAGCCTCCTTCTGTGTCTCGTAGAGGCCACCGCTCAATCCTGTTCAAAGTAGGTCTACCCAAAAGTATATTGTAGGCTGACGGAGCGTTAACAACGAGGTACCTGATGTTTGCAGTGCGTGAAGTTGTGTCATCTGTGAAGGTCGTCATCAGCTCTATGTGTCCACGCACCTCTACATAATCTCCAGCAAAACCATACAAGCAGCCGGTATAAGGCCTCAACTGGTCTGGAGACAACTGTAACTTATTGAAGGTCGACTAGAACATCACATCGGCCGAGCTTCCCTGGTCCACGAAGACGCGATACACCCTCCTTCCTGCTATTACTACTGAAACCACCACTGGATCATTGTCGTGTGGGACAACATCCTAGAGGTCGGCCTTGGTGAAGACGAGGTCGACATCGGGAGTCTGATCTGCCTCTTATACCTCTACAGCCATCACCTCTCGTGCATACTTCTTCCACTGGGAGGCGGTGCATCTTCCTCCTGAGAACCCTCAAGAGATGGTGTTGATCTCACCATGAATGGCACCTCGTGCCCCTGATCACCTCCTGGGGCAACTAGCACCTGAGCCCCCTGCGGCTCTTGTAGGTAATCTTTCAGGAAGCCGCTTTTCACTAGTTCGTCCAACTGGTATCCCAGAAACAAACAGTTGTGTATGGCGTGGTCGTAGGCTTGGTGGAATTCGCACCAAGTGTTCTTGCTGGGCCCCAACTTTTTGTCAATCTTTTGGGGTGTCTTCAGCCTTTCCGCTATATTAGGAATAGCGATCAGCTCCTTGAGTTCTACTAGAAAATTATGCCTGGGGAGTGCGTCTTCCCTTGTTCGTTCCCTAGTCTGGGGCTTCCTGGTTTCATACGATTGCTGCTTTCCCAAGACTTTCTTCTTTGTCGTCACCTCATGCACCCTCATGGGCTGAGGTCGACTAGTCCCTCGAGGTTGGACTGGGGCGACACTTTCGCGCTTCTCAGTGAGTTCTCTTTCTGCGACGATGTGGGCCATAGCTCGACGCCAGATCTCACAGAATGTCTTGGGGCGATATCTTATTAGTGAATCACTGAAGGTTCCTGGCAGCATTTCCTTCCTGAAAGCATACACCATCATATCTTCGTCCTTGGTGTGCAGTTTCACCACCTGTGCCCCGAATCTATTTAAGAAATCCTTCAAGGACTCTCCTTGGTACTGCCTTACATTAAAGAAGTCATAAGAGACTGAAGGGGGAGCCCGGTTGACAATATACTGCTTCCTAAAGAGTGTTGAGAACAGTTCGAACGAGGTAATGTGTCCGTCGGGAAAACGAACTAGTCCAACGTTGTGCCTGTGAGCGTACTCATGAATAACTTACAGTACACGGCGTCAGAGCCTCCTGACAGCATCATCTGGGTGTGGAAGGATGTGAGATGAGCCTCTAAGTCCTCTACACCTGTGAAGGTGGCCTTCGGACCCACGAAGGTGGCTGGTATCACAGCGTCCATGATTGCTTGAGAGAAAGGCTTAGGGCGTGCCCTAGCTGGCATGGGTGGGGCTCGTTCATCCATCGCACGCTCCCCTGCCTACTACAAACTCCTTCACAGTTCCTCATTAGTTTTGCGCATCTCTTCGTTACTTGCCTGAGACGCAACTAGGTCAACTTGGAAACGATCTTGGTCAACCCTCGATGCCGCTACCGCCAGTTGAAGGGCACGTATGGTCTCCATCATTTGCTGCAAGGTAATGTTCTCCCCTCCTTCGGTCATGGCTGATCCTTGCCTTGTACTCCTCATATTGGTGGTAGGCTCTTACTACGACGGTGAGAGGGACCTGGTTTTATCGGGCCCCACGATCGACGTCAAATGTTCTTGCCAGTTGACTTGCTTGTCGTTGACTCGAACGGTAGCTTCAGGCTCCGCCGATCTCTTCCTTCTCCCGCACTCCTCTTGGTGGAAGAACGTTGTACCTGTAGAGACAAAGGGGCGCCCTGGCAACCGTTTGCACTCCGACGCTCAAGTCAGTACTGGAGCAAAGAAACAGTAAGTGAATAAAGTAGATTCAGTCTTAGAAACGGTGTACCTTTTTAGGGTTCTTACCACCCTTTATATAGGTTGTAGCTAGGGTTTACTTTTGTTTTGTTACCCGTATCTAGGGTACCAGGGAGAATGTTCTTGCGCCGCTATTACACGATCTTAGCGTAATTTAGCACGTAAGACTTCCCTTTACTAGAGTGCAACGACTAACATTATGGCCGCCAAGGTACCAACTTGTGCACCAATGCTCCGGGGCCATCTGTTTTGTGGGTGCCCTAAGTCTTTTCCTAGAAACCCTAACCCTAACGGCCTTAGTGCCTCCAAGGAACACTTGTTTGTGTCGTACCCGAGTGTACAATACACACCCCATGCATGATCCTCTCGTGACTTGGGTCTTTTCTGGTATCTGAGTGTTAACTTCGTGTTAACTCATGCAATCTGTGGGACCCACCGATGTCCAATGTCTGATATTTTTCTCTCAAGTCGATGACCTCGGTCTGACCTATACATATATCTTTCTAAATCTTATGGATAATTAATTCATATGATTTCCAAAAAATATACTAAAGGTAAGACATTATTTAAAATATAAATTTAAAATAATAATATCTAAATATAATATATTGTGTGAAGTGTATTAATTTATATTTTAAAAATTATTATTCAAAATTAGTTGTTGAAATAATTATAAATTTTTCATATACGATTTTTTTTTTTTATTTTGGATTTCTAATGAAAACATAATTTTGGCTTCAATTATCATATATTTCTGTCTGGTTTGTTTCTTTTTTTATTTGCTTTAATTGAATTCTAGATCTAACTTATTCATTTAAAGTACTGCAAAAATGATTTAACCATTAAAATGCAAAAATAAGCATATGCAAAATTTAGGATCGGAAAAAAATAAATATTTTCTAAAATCAGAAACTAAAATCGAAACCATTGATGAAAATTAAGAAAGGTCAAAATTATAATCTTTTAAAAATTTGATAGTATGTAATATTAGATAAGTTTGTATATGACTTAAACCTAAGCTTAAAATATACACTATCTATATTTTATAACATAAAGTTGACAATTGCAACACTCAACTTTATTTAAAATTAAACAACTTATGTAATCATCTATGACTTTCAATAGTTACACTTTTTTGATCAACTTTTATTAAAGTCTATGAAATCTTCTTCTAGCTACAATAATTTGAAAATTCTAGCTTTTGACAAGTTCAAATCCACACAAAAGGATTAAGTCATGGATCCATTGTCACATGTAAGACTTTATTGTAGGCAATTTCTCCCTGCACCATATCAATTTCAACATGTACCCAATTTGCTATTGAAAATGACAAAAGTGTTTTTTCCAAATGATGAAAATAACCTTACATAAAAGGAGGGTGTAAATAAAAATTACTTTCGAAACTTTTTATTTGGAAATATTTTGGATTTTGATTTCCAAAACACATTTTTGGATTCTAAAGATTTTTATCCAAAATAAATTTTTAATTTTGTGTTTTGGATTTTGGATTTTTTTTTTCTAGAATGTATTTTTTTAGTTTTGAATTTTATTTACTATTCCGGATAATTTTATTTACTATTGGAAATTTGAAAAATGATAAGGTGCAGGTTAAAATTGATATAATTGATATGGTGCAGGAAGAAATTGTCTTTATTGTATCTCTGGAAATGTTCTTGTGTTTTTTATAAGGCTTCTTCTTCCTATACCCCTACGTTTTTCTTCTTGCACCCCCACAATTTTCTAAATCCCGAAACTGACCTTGACCTTTTATTTGAAAAAGATCACGTGGTTATTGGAAATTGGGATCTGGGAGTGTACTATGGATTCATCAATCCAGAACTTAATTTTTTTTTTTCGGATGAGGGGGTGTTCTGGAAGCAAATTTTGCATAAATTATTGATTTCTAGATTGTTGAATCCAGAAGCCTAATTCTGTTACGGATTGGTGGATCCGGAATGTATTTTTTGAATTATAGATTTCTGAATCCGGAATGCATATTTCTGTTATGAACTGGTGCATCCGGGATGTTCTTTTTTTTTAATTATGGATTTCTGAATCCGGAATGCATATTTCTGTTATGGATTGGTGGATCCGGAATGCTTTTTTTGAATGATGGATTTTTGAATGTGGAATGCATATTTTGAGTTACAGATTGGTGGATCTGAAATTTAGCGAAAGTGCCAATCCGAAATTTTCCTGGATTCCATAATCCAGAATACAAAAAAATAAATACAGTTCAAGTGCATTTTAGGAGTTCTAAAAAATAATAGGGACAGTTTGGTCTTTACATAACATTGTAGGGGTACAGGAAAAAAATATAGGGGTGCAGGAAGAAACTGCCTCTTTTTAAATGGTATAAAGTTAGGGTTATATTACAGTTGGGTAATAATTATTCAGGACCAGGTCTATGGGAACTTGCTTGAACCCAATTCAAATTGAAATAATTTACAAGCTACTTTCCACACCTTCTTTTTTTCACTTCACAGCACCTTATTTTATATTTTGGACTTTTCAAAATATCTGAACATACTTCATTTTTGGCTCAGCTAAATTTTAAATACTTTAAAGATGTGTTGAAGACGAGAAGACAAAAATCACAATCACCTTAAAACGACACAAATCAAACAGTATAATATTTAAACAAAAATAAAAAAAAAGTATTTTAAGTTGAAATAAATAAATAAAATTATAAAAATTAAATTAAAAATACTCAAATTTATAAGTTAATTAATACTTAATTAATCCTTTATTTTTTATTTTACTTTCAATCTAGTTTCTGGTTTTAACCATACAAATTGAAACACCGAAAATGTTTTCTTTTTCCTTTGTATGCAAATATTTGGAAAAAAAAAAATCATATTTTTATTGTTAAGAATGTTTCCTCCATCCTTCTCTCCTTCTTAACAATCTTTGTTTTCTTCACAAACGTTGTCTTTTTCGCCACTTCTGTTTATGTAAAAAACTTTTAGAAGACTAATTTCTAGAATATGTTTTATCTTCCAAAAATTAACTTCAGAATTTATTCATAGCCTTGAAAAATGAATTCTGAAAACTATTTTGCCGAAAATGTATTATTTTATATTTCAGAAGTGTAGTTATTTGAAATTCATTTTTTTAAGTCTTCTTTTTTAGTAACATTTCAGAAATAAGTTTTGGAATGAATTTGTTTAAATTTTCAAAATTAATAATAAAAATGTAGCATTACATTTCGAAAATTAATTTCTGGAAGTTTAGATATTTAAATAATCCCGAATGAAACCACCATTAACGCAATCGAGGAAAAAAAAATATATCCTAATCAAAATTATAAAAAATGTATTTACTTTTACGAAAATAAGAAAAATATATAATTAATAAATTTAATGTGGCATGCAATGCATTAAATGTTTCTCATAGTTTAAAACTCATCAAACGATAATGAAAGAAGGAGAAAACAATGAAGAGAATTCAAAGCTACTCAATGGCTAGAAAAGGAAATGTAAAGAGTACTTATTCCAAGCCTTTATAAAGACGTACTTAAAATAGAAGAAAAAAAAAGAATAAGTCATTTGCAAGTGCCAAAACTCTGCCATTTTCAATTTTTTATGCCCAAAAGCTTTTAAGAACGTTGTTGTGTTCAAACCAACAAACTAGGAGAATGAACATAAACCATTGTATAAGTCAAAAGATGTTACCCTTTCTAGTGAGCAAAATTGTGATCGTTTGATCACTTAGACATTGTATTGAACTGGATGTATCCATGTAAACTCTCGCTCTCCTCCTTGTGTTTTCACATGTTATCTATTCATAACTAACTTATGAAGGAGGAACCATAAGATTAAGCTTGCAAAAATATTTTATCATATCGTCTGTTTAAATCAAATGTATCGTCTGATAACTCAGTATCAGACGATACTTGCAAAAAATAGCGAACATTCACTACAAGAAAGTAAAAAATTAGAGTCAGACAAAAATGGACATAATGGGAAAGAAGCATACGCTAATGCGTTATTTGCGTCCAAGTAGTTTCGGTCAAAATGCACACGCTAGAAGGCTAGAAGCTATGTAATTTAGTGTTGACTATCCACTAGGACGCTAGTAACGTCTGCCAAATAGATGGAAAGTAGAGAAATAATATTTAATTATAAAACTTTAGAGTGGGTTCAGCATACGCTACTGTTTTTGACAAAATAAATAGAATAAAACATTTGTATGGGTCAAGTCCACACTAAAGTTGGAAAAAAAAAATATAAATATATTTCAGAGGGTTAAGTGGACGATAACCTGAGAGGAAAATAAATAAAAAAACTTTGTGTGGGCTTGGACTACGCTAAAAAAATAATGTTATTACTTTGAATGGGTTAGGAAGACACTAACATTAGTGGGAAAAAGTATATGGCTTTGTGTGGGCTTTACCCAGTCTAAAAAATAATAATAAGAGCAATGTGAAGAGAGAGATAACTATGGTTTGAGCTTCAGTTCTCTCCAACCAGCGAAAGAAAAAGAAGAAACGAAGAGCAAAAAATAACCACGATCAACATTACAATGATAATGTCGATGAATTAACAAATAACACAACAATGCCACCACGAATATCATCACCTCCTCTGCCACCGCCTTCAATGTTTCGTAGTCTATTCCAAAAAAAGACTAAACAAGAGCTAGAAAATCCACTCAGTATCACCGCTACCTAACCGTCGTTAAAGCGGTGGTCAAAGTGCAAGAGACAGATCCCTCTTCCATCTCCACCATCTCCTCAATGGTGTTGAAACAACAGTCGACGTGAATCCCATAGGTCTAGAGCACGATCACGTGAAGAATATACCACCGGTTGATTCACTTGTCTGATTTGGTATGTAGGCATAGAGAAAGTGTTCCAGCTTGAGCCAAGAAAGTCTCAACCTTCTATGTAGTACATCCACAACTTCTCAGCTCTTTCATTGCAACTCACCACCCAACAATGGCCTTAAGAGACACTTCTTATTCAATAGATACAAGATACATTCTATTATTGATTTCTATCTTCCTTCTCACTTTTGCATCAACTTTAATTTGCATTCATACACACAATCTAGCATACTTTAGTTATTCCCTATCATCAATGGCTTTTTTGATTGAGATTAGAGTTTTGATTGTAGCAGCAACTTTCTGGAAGCATTCTCGCCTCCAAGGAGGAATTGGTATCCCCTGCACTTTACCCAAGTTCATTGTGTTCATACCTATGTAGCATAGACACTAACACGTACATTGATATGACACGGACACAGAGATACATATAATCTCTAAAATATAGGACGCGGGGACATGAATCTATATATTATATAATTATGAATTATATAAATTGACAATAAAGATTTATGTGCACAAGTATGTTTCAGTTTTTTTTAGCAGAAAGATGTTTCTCATGGCTAGTTCAAAAGGATTTGTTCCTTATTTTTATAATCATAATAAAAATTTATACAATAAGTTTGAGTTTTTATAAACTTAATGTATTTCTCCTTTTAAAAATTGTGTTAAAATCATGCTGGAATTATCAGAAATCCAACAAATATTTTTTAAATTAGTCACTTTACCGATATGTATTCTACAAGTGTCGGTGTCTCATACGTGTGCTCGACACGGACACTCCATTTAAGAGAAGTGTGTGAGCCTCATATTCATACTATGCTTGATTTGAACATAGTTGTCAACCATTCGTTGTTCTCCCAAATAATCTTACCCATGTCTTCTTTCGATTCCTCATTAAGAAGTATAGCATTATCGCCCATATATGTTAGTAGAATAAAGCTCATCCCATTGAAGATGAAACTTTGATGTATGCATTTTGTTATTTTTCTTCCTTCTCCAAATTTTGTTGCATGAGTGGGGTTTAGTCATATTATATTTTTTTTCCCTTATTCATCCCTCCGACTACATTTGATACGCCTCCTGTTCTCCTCTCTAAATATGTTAAAGTTAAAAAAAATTGATAACATCTACATAAGGTTTATTAAAATACTTACCATTTGTCATGAGAGTCTAACGTTATCTGCGTTATTATAAAATAATATTTAAAACTTAAAAGTTGTAAAGTTTCCTAGTTACAATTATTACAATATTTACCATTGACTATGAAAAAATTGCATGTGCACTTTCGTGCTGTTGTATTCACAAATCACGATCCGATAAATCTGACCTTTAATACAAAAAAAATAATGCAATGTGGTTGTTTTAAATATCGTATTAATTAGGGTGACTCTCACTCGGATTGATAAAAAAAAAGTTATTAAATTATTATTTCAATTAAATAAAAATTAAATATGGTACTAACAATTAAATTTGACACACAAAATAGCTTAAAAGGATACCTTTGTATGTATGATTTTTCTGCAAATTCTGATTAAATTTCAGTCCAATTGAAACAACTTTCATTAAATATTCTGCAAAAGACAGATGAAGGAATTTGCACTTTTTGAGACCAGATATTTCTTCATAATTTTTATCTTTAAAGATCAAATTTCGCTTCATTCGAAATTGTACTTGTTTCTGTATGTCAATATATTCTCACATCGTTAAGGAGTCAAGGCCAATGGCAATTTATATACTCCCTTCACCCTTTGAGGCACTTTTTCAGGACAAAACCGTGACGAAACACCAACCTCCAAAACAGACAATCCTTCGGATGCAGTGATTGACCCAAGTGATGCTGCCCAATAGACTTGAGGTCGAAACAATACTATTACTTTCTAAAGATATATTTATAGACATTTGCACTATACTAAATATTCATTTAAATACTTGTTGTCAGATATCAAGTCAATTTCAATGGTAATAGAAGTGAGTTTTTAAGAGTGTTTGAGTTATTTGAATCTGTAAGTGGCTAATACCCAATATCGCAAGAATGTATTAATATTCTCAATATTTTTCAGTACTAGGTAGTACACAAGTCCTCTAAGCTCAGTAATCGATTTTAAGGTAATTGGGCTTTTATTTTGAACTCAACTTTGGTGATATCATTTGGCTAAGCTTGTGAAAGTGAGTAATATTTTTAGCACTAGTCATAAGTCAAGCATTGTGACCATCCTCCTAGCTCGATGCTCTCAGTTTATATAGCTCGATGGTCCGAGTTTATTATGATGCAATTAAAGAGGTAAATATTGTAATGAAATAGTAATAATGACATGTCTTAACGAGGGGAACAAAACCCCATGAACATTAATTACGGGTTTTTATTTCTAATGATGAGTTATATGATTTTGACATATCATGTCAGTTTGACAACTGACGTTTCTCCTCAAAGTTGCCCCAAAGAGACAAGTTGTCCTAGGTGGACATGATGCTTCATTTTTTGTGTTTGTCTCTTTCGACATGATGTTTTGAATGTTTAGGGTTTGAGTGAAGCGTTTTTTCCAAAAACATACAAAAATCAAACACGAGCCATTACAATGTCTTCTTTTGCTTGCTTCGCTTCTTTTGGTATATGTGATTTGTTTTCGTTCCTCCTCCAATGCTTTTGTTCTTCTTCCTTTCATGCATTTGCTCATCCTTTCTTGTTTAGGTATGTTTCAATGTCTACTTCCCTTGCTTCATCTTCTTATAGTCCTATTTCTTCCACCAAGAATAACCCTCTTGTGAGCAGAGAGGTTGTTCCCATCGAATAAGGTTCCTCAACAAGTCATGCTCACTCATTCTCGTTGAAGGGGATGTCTTGGGGGAAATGTTTCCTCACACAACGATTGTGGTTGAGACCATCCCTACCGTGCCAATGGCAATTGTCATGGTGGCAGTTGCTGCTACACCAGGGAGGAACAAGGTTGCCATAATTCCAAGGAGAAAAGTCTCATCCCAAGATGTTGGGGAGGTCCCTGGGCCAAGCTTGGCTAAGAGGGTGAGGAAGGATAAGTTCCTTCTTCAATCCCGAGTACTCTTGGGTACTCAATGAGGTCACCTCATATGCCTCTGAGTTTACCTCGAAAAGTAAGGTGGATGAGTTTGTATCATCCTTTAGCATGTGCTCTAATGTGATGGTTGATGACTTTTTACGGCAAGTGCATTGCGTTTGTCAGAAGTAATAATTGTCCCTAAGGACGGATATCGATCCTATAAGGAACAGTGAATTATCGAGTACAATATTCCCTAAATATAACAACATAACAATAAAAAGAGGTTTTGAAGTGATTGTGTTGACATTGATCAATAAGAAAACAAACAAAGAATTAGTTGCTTCAATTGGAAAAATAGGGATTAGGTTTCATCTCTCCCACTCTCATGTATTTTGATTAGCATGTTAATATTGAGTTATTTGATTAAAATTGATATCCGTAGAAAATTCACACTACAAGAAAATCATGAAATAGAAACCAATTTTTAGAAACCAAAATAATTAGTTGCAATAGTAACTAAATTGGAGACCATTTTAGAAACTAAAACAAAAATTGGTTTCTAAATTAGTTTCTATTATTTTCTATTATTGTTAAATAGTTTCTAAATTGGTATCTAATTAGCAACCAATGTTTTATCTACCAATTATTTAGTTTCTAAATATAGTCTCTAAAACTTTGGTTGCTAATTAGAGACCAATTTAGAAACTATTTAACAATAATAGAAAATAATATAAACTAATTTAGAAACCAATTTTTGTTTTAGTTTCCAAAATGGTCTCTAATTTAGTTACTATTGCAACTAATTATTTTGGTCACTAAAAATTAGTTTCTATTTCATGATTTTCTTGTAGTGTCATTTATATTGATCCCTCGCATATAAAATCCTTAAGAATGTTTCCTAAATATCCATCCCTCGCATATTTATAAAATCAACTTAGAATCACACTCAGACGTTAATGACAATTAACATTTCAAGTCTATCCCTAATACTCAAATATGTTAAGTATTGTTGTTTAGGTCTAAACCCTAAAAATACCTCCCGGTCAGATTTAAGATTCTCAATTTGTCACGAAAAGTTAAAAGTAAAACAACAATACTAATAATCAATCAAGAACTGAATATTAATATATAAGATATCACCTCAATACATAAGAGTTTGAGCATTGAGCATATTACTCTCAATCCCAAAGGGTAGAATTAGCCACACATACTTCTAACACCGTCCATTCTCACAATTGGGTCACAATTCACTCTATGGTGTTTTTCTCTCAATCTGGCACACCAGGGTTGAACCTCTAGCCCCCTATATATCCTAATTTTCTAGGGTTAGGTGGCTTCTTGTGTCGCGCTAACGGGCTAAGTGATAAAACATAAAAAAAGCTCAATCTTTCTCTGCATCTTTTTCCATTCTGGGACCTTCTAGCTTTCTCTTTTTAGCTCAAATTATTTTCCTTTACTCCAAATCTTTAATCCTCCCTAAAAATCTGCAATTAACATCCGGGTTCAGACACTCGACAACGACCCGGGCCCGAATGACTTGACATCGGTTCGGGCCTACTCTGCTCGACATCAGCCCGAATTGTCTTGGCTCAACTTGGATCGTGCCAAGTCAAAACCCAACCAAAAATGCAATTTGGATAATCCAAAAATGTATCCAATCCATATTTAATTCATATCCAATTAAATGGATTGGATTTAAAATCCAAAAATATGGATTTGGATTTAAGATAAATCCATTTAAATGGATTAAAACTAATATGGATTTGGATCATTATGGATTGGATTTTGTAATTTGGATTTTTTGCCCACCCTTATCTCCTATAATGTAAACCACTAAATAATTATTAATGAAAAATTATTAAATACTTTCTTCCATTTTTCTAATACTCAGATTCTTTTAAAAAAATTGATTTTGTATTTTTAAAATTCTACAAAGGATCAATTTTTTCAATTATACTTACATTTCATTTAATTTTTAATTAATTTTCATACGTGCATTTACTATTTTATGAAATAAAAAGGGGAGAAATAAAAAATTATAACTATTTTCTTAAAATGAATAAACTTATTGCATTCCTTAGATTTTATAAAATAATTTATACTAAAAAGGAATTAATGAAAGTAAATGTTTTAATAACAAATAGACCTCAGGTAGGAGTGCAAATAGATTAGACCACATTAAAGTCTGATAAAAAAAACTTGACCTTCATTATATAAAGGTTAAGTTTGGACCTAAAAAGCTAGTTAGATTTGTCAAGCTAACCTATTTAAATATATTGTTTTAAAACATTCAATAAATTATATAATTAAAATTTGACCTATTTAAATATATTATTAAAAATTTCAATAAATCATAGAATTAAAAATGAGAGCACATTTAAATAATAAAAATGTCTAACAATTCCATATTTAGGTCTAACAATTCCAACTAAAATCAATTCAAACATATAAAAAAACCAACCTATATTTACCCATTTAAGTCAATATCACATAATAAATTCTAGTTAACACAGAAAGTATAATAGCACAATCACAAAAAGAAAATTACATTTACTATACTTAAAAAAACTCAATTAATATAATTAAAATCTAAAATACTTAAATCATACTATTATAACACATAAAGTGCACTTTGACCTTTCCTATTTCAGGGGAGTTTTTTCCTCTTCTATAAGGAAGTTAATTGAAAAACACTTAAACTCTACATGTCCCTCTTAGAAACAGCATCTAATTGACCAGAAAAAATTAGACAATTAAGAGTAGTAAAGCAATAAAGAAGTTTATATTTTTATCAAAAAGAATGATCCCATTTTGTTTCTGAGATCAGAAGAGCAAGTGATTTGGCAGCCTTTTGTTGAAGGTGATGAGAGATCCACTTTATCAACCAGAATATTACATCCACCTTCTGAAAAACATAATTTATTAATAACAATAGCACAAAAGTTGAAGCAACACTTTCCTAAAATAATTTTGACCAACCATATGCATACATTTTGAAATGATTACACCCCTTCTTCCTTTGTGTGTTCCCATCTCCACATTTTTTAACCTGCATATTATTCCAAAAAAAATATTCATCATTAGCACCACATCATTCACCAATTCATTAATTAGTCTATAAAATATTTGTATATACATATATCTATCTAGAATATTTACTTTTAGGGTAAGTTACTCTAATACCTAAGTTGATAGTTTTAAATTAGGTTTATTTTTAATTAGATTTTTCAACTTGTATTTATTTTTCAGTTGAATCCTTTTCTAGTGTTATTTCTACAGAAAAATTAATGAGAAAAAAAAAAGTTTCATCATAAGCATTAGAAGATTAAGAAATTAAAGTGTTATATATACCAAATGCTCTTCTGAAGATTGAGAGAAGGACAACAAGAATGGCTAGACCAGCAAGAACTCCCACAATAATGGCAACTGATTTCCCCACTTGGTCATCCTCATTAGAAGATTCTACACAAAAGATAAAGTTGCATCAAAATAATTGGTAAATATGCATGAAGATTTTTCAAAATTATCACATCTTTTTCATTTATAAGAAAATAAAATCACATTTTTTTAATTATTTTTATTTTATTCAATGAATTTTTTTTTCTAAAACACTCTAAAGTTACACTATTATGATATCTATTTTTTATCTTATAAGACAAACATTTTAAGAAAAATATTAAGATTTTTTTTTTCATATATGAGAAGGGAGGCAGTACTCCCTCTATTCACTCTGTGTGTTTGAGTTTTTTTATAATTTTTCAAATTCACTGTCATTTATATTTTTAATGTAATAGTTATAATTTTATTTCAATGTTATCCTAAATAATATTTATAATAATTTAAATCCTTTTATCATAGTTATTAACTAAATAAATGGGTGAAAATATTGTTCTACAATTATAGGTGATAGTACTTTTATGTATGCTAATTATAAAAAGTTGTAATAATTATTTATTTAAATGCACAATAATTACATATAATAAGATTAGAAACAATTTTAAGAATACTTTAATAAAAGTTTTCTATTCACTAATTTATTTATTATTTTTTAATGTGTGATAAAAATATTAAATAATAGATAAAAATAAAAGAAAGGGAAGGAGTTTAAAACATTAAAAAGTATTTGAGATCAAAAGATTTTCCTTGGATTCCATGTGATCTCATCTTTAATTAATACTGAAATTTAGCTTTATGTCAAATTCTGACCACCAGAAAAAAAAAAAGTTACAGGAAGAAATGGTAAGGTTTTCAAGTGATATGATACTCTAACAAGCAAAGATAGAGAATAAAATAATAAGTGTTTTCATAGATTTAACCAAAAGTAACAAAAGTTACAGAAAGAACACAGGAATTGCAGTGTGCATTTTCCAATATAAAACTTAAAACACTTTGCTGCATAAAAGATTACAAATTGGCCCCTTCATTTGATAATTTGTTTGGTACTAGCTGCATCCTTTCCACCTCTATTACTTCACTTTTGATCAAAGAGATCTTTAATGCCATATTCCAAGCATATTTTGAACTTCAAAGTAATTTCAAATTTCTTTTCTTTTATCATTATCAAAGTTTCCTCTATCAAATGTCAGTGGGAAGAATATGCAGATCATGTTTATATAAACCTCTGTGTTCTTGAAAAAATTTCTAAGGTATAATGAATTTAACTTCTCTTGTAACGTATATACTTAATTTCTACTAAATTTCTCTCATCTAACTTCTTCTAAAAGTTAAATATATTATAAATTAACAGCATTAGTGATGTTACTGCATCCAAATTTTGTCCTATTTTCAAATGAAAATATAAGAATTAGAAATGAAATGAACCTGCTTCATCATAGTAGCCAGCTTCCCAGTACCGAGCATAACATTGTGCCAAGAACACATCAGCTGATGCTGCTGAACCACATATGCTCCTAAGCTGTCCCACTGCTGCTTGAAGGCATGAGGAGCAATCAGCCACATTCAGATCTCCCAAACACAGTGCAAACCCTTCAACAAAACCAGAAGTACTGACTCCAAATCCATTAGCTGCTTGTAAATCAGAAAGAACATCATCTCTACGCCTGAAGAACTCAGCATCATTTGTCACTGCTTTACTGCACTTCTTGTACCAAAGGCTTGTGTCAGGTTTTCCAAGGAAATCAGCATGCTCATATCTTATATAACAGCCTTCAAGTTGCAAAGATGCCCCAAGTGCCAAGGGACAAACCAAGCCTATTTGGTTAACACAACTTTTAACACATTTTGAGCAATCATTTGGCCTCAAATCACTCCTGCACTGGTATAAGCCATATATGGATCCTTCTGGTGGTGATGAGCTTCCATTTCCAATAGCAAAGCTATTGTAAGAATTGTCAGAAGATGAGCCAGAAACTGAAGACAGAAAGGAATTGAGGTTGGCTTCAAAGGGTGTGTTTTGTTGGTATTTTTCTTGAGAGCACCCAGCATAAATGAAGATATGAGCTCTAGTAGTGTAGCCTAGGGCATTAGGAATTGAAGAAAAGAGAAATAGAAGATATGAGAGTTTCAAAGCTAAAATGATTATATGAGTTGAGTCTAATTGAAGGGTTATGAACATTTTTTTTCCCTGTTTACTCTCTCAAAACGAACTTAAATTTCTTCTTTCATCATGGTTATGACAATTTCAGAGTGAAGTGGTGACTGCTTTTTTGGTCGTTTCTCACGTGATGCCTTTTTCCATAGTGAAGTCTTATGCTGTTAAATACTATATTTGAATACTCATTCATTTTTACTTTACATGAACTTTATAAACTTGTACTGCTTCTCAATATTCTACAATATCAAATTGAGGGTAACATATGCTTTTAAGATCACTTTACTTGAATACAATATCAATTTACTTTACTTATCCTCCTTTGATTTCTGACATGAATCCTCTATGATTTATGACACCCTGCATATGCTGTGGAATTATGGATTACAATGAGAACTTTCAGATATTATCTTTAGAGACATAACAAATGAATACATTCTCTTCACTTTCTCTTCAAACGGTAAAATCCCCGTTGAGCATTGACACAGATGAGCCATGCCATATGTTAGAAGTGATGGATTTCCTATGAGCTCTTCTTGGATGTTTGTGGAAGATGGTGCGGAAGCTTAATGGAAAAGATGAACAAGGTCCTCCTAAGAGGTGTGGTGACCTTGAAGGTGCATGAAGAGTGTGGAAATGGGGAGGTTCGGCTAGCCCCTTTGAAGGTGGTGAAAGGTTTGAAGATTAAAAGCCTATTCCTAAGAGAGTTTAGGCAAGGAGTGAGAATGACACAATTTTGGCAACATTTCACTATTCAATTAATCTTGCAAATACATGAGCCAAGCCCTCTTATTTATAGTGTTTAGAGGGCTGGAAATTCAAAAGAAAGTGGAGGGAAATTCAAATGAGAAGCATTTGAATTTGGAGCCAATTCCTAGTCACAAGGGAAGTGTGACTTGGTTTCTATTTTTGGCACCTCCTAAATCTATACCTACACCTTCTTTTGTGTCACATGGAAGGTGTGACTTAGCTTTATACATTTGCACCTCTTATATTTATATCTACACCTCCCTTTATGTTCTACTAAAAAATACTCAAAAGTAATTACAAAAGAAAGACATCCAATGATGCTTAGTTTGCCCATATCTTCTATTTGTTGGGCTTGAGTTGAAGCTTGAACTTGTATTTGGGCTTGGGCTTGGGCTTTTTCTATCATGGGCTTGGGCCTCTTCCATCATCCCCTCCCTCTTGAAAAGGATTTGTCCTTAAATCCAATGCTTCTTCTTTATCATCATTATGTGGATGTATGTGGCTGGATGGTTTCCATCATCCCCTCCTTCTTGAGAGGATCTGTCCTCATATCTACAGGTTTGATCTCGAACAACAACCTTATTCCTATTTTGAAAACTAGGCTCGTCCTCCAGGATCAAATGTCCATCTCTGTGAGTCATCAAACAAATCAAATGTGTTAGTTTGAGCAGTTGTGTAAACATTAATTTTAGGAAGTTGCCATTCCTTTTGTTTTTCTATTGTTTTTGGCAACTTCTCATAATATTTCTCTATTTGTTGTTGTATTTGTTCTTGAATCCTCTCATGCATTTTCTTAACAAAATCATCTTTTGTAACTCCTTCCTTATGCACAAAGGTATGTGGATTAGGAAGGGGTAATAAATCTAAAGGAGAAAGAGGATTAAGTCCATATACAACTTCAAACGGGAAAATATTGGTAGTTTTGTGAACTACACTATGGTATGTATGCTCATCTCTAGAGTTGTGTTTGTCCTTTATGATTATTCTAGGCATAGTAGAAAGAGCTAGATTTTCAAATGTATTTTGACCATGCTTTTGAGGATGATAAGAATTCAAAGTGTACAACTTAGTTGCAAGTTTTCCCAAGAAAATCCTCAAATCATGGTTTGCGAAATTTGGAGCTCTATCCAACACTATGCTTGAAGATAAACCATGAGGATGTATCACTTCTCTAGAGAAGAGTTTATCCATATCCATGAAAATGGAATCAAAACCTTTTGTTGTCCTAGGAAGCTCTAATATGAAATTTGTGTCTTCCCAATGATCATTTGCAAAAGGTGAAGGAGTATAAAGTTCCCAATGATCATTTACCTTAGGTACAATTCTTGTTTTCAAACTACACCTAAGGCAATGTCTCAAGAACTCTATACTCCATTCTTCTCAGAAACCCTGACGATATCCACTAAGCAACCACACCTTGATCACTTACACCACAACCAAGAGAATGACCTTGAACACCTCAAGAAACACACTCTCCTTGGCCAACACTAAGATTGCTGATCTTGAACACCTCAAGAACACACAACCAATCTCAACAACACACACAAACGAATTGTTCAGCAGTTTACAAAGATTACACTTGTTACAGATGAAAATCTGAAATCAATACAAGCAGAATTCTTATTCAGAACCTTGATCAATCTCTCAACTCTTTAGCAATCTCAGAACTCTTTGAAAAACTCTTAGATCAAAAAACTTTGTTTCAAGATTCTTAATATATCAAAACTGTTTTTCAGAATATATCTAAGAATATAGTTTGTTATCAAATCTTAACAAACTCTTAATTGCATTTAAAATTGATTGGTCAAAGCATTTAATGACTGGAGCGTATTCAGTTAAAGCATTTAAAGCTCAGTCAAAGAAAACAGTTTTTTTTTTCTGTTATGGTTTTAAAACAAACAATCGATTGTTTCCTCGAATCAATCGGTTGTTTTGTTACTTAACAAAAATACCATTCAAAAACAGTTTTCAAACTTTCTCAAAACACCTAAGTGTAAACAATCGGTTGTTTCGACAAAACAATCGGTTGTTTCAACTTAGTTTGAAAATCATTTTGCTTTGAGATTTAATCTAAGTGTTGATTACAACATTGAACTACCCCAAAACAAAGCTAAAACCAGCACAGCAGCATCAAGCAAAGCAGAGACTTCATCATCCTTCAAAGGATTGGATTCATCAAAACATTGAACACCACTTGGTTCAACAATCTCCCCCTATTTGATGAAGACAAATCCCTGATGCTTGTGTTGTTCTTTGATTAAGTCTGAAGCAATTCCTGCAAAAGAACTTTGAGTAATACATTGAACTTCTGATATTCTGTTAGTATATAGATTAACAATTAAAGCTTAAACATTCAATATCAGAACCAAATAACATCACTCAACCTGTTTTTAACAATATGAAAAACAGAAACTTAAAACAAATTGGAAACACAAACACAACATATATCTCCCCCTATTTGTCTTCACAAATAGACAAAGATAAGAGATAAAATAAAACATTGTTCCAATTACATCAGAATAAAACAGCAATAGCAGAAGGAAAGAAATTTTAAAACCAGAAAAGAGAACAGCCAAAAACAATCGATTGTTTCGATGGCCAATCGGTTGTTTTTCTCTCAGTCTTCTTCATCAACAAACTGAAGATCAAAGATTTGATTATGGACAGCTTCAATCTGTTCGTCCAGAGTCATAAACCTTGCATCCATGTTGTCAAACCTTGTGTCTAGCCTATTCACCATGAGTCTTTCAAAAGGAGACATGGTTTGCATTCTTTCTCCTTGATGTTCAGCATCAGCACTAGGTCCTGCATCTTGAAAATCTTCAGCTGGATCTTCATGTTGAACATCCATGTTAGCAGGTTCATCTTGTTCAAGGTGAGCAGCAGCACTTGATGAGGCACCATGATCACCATCCTTACTTAACCATTTTCCACCTATTTTTGTGAAGCCCATCTTGCTGAGTGATCCATTGTTCAACTCTTTAGTTGACTCGTGGCTTTTTGCATATGTTCCTTGATTATGTGAATCCAATTGATCTTCACTTTCTTGGTGATACAGAAGATGTAAACCAGATCTTCTTCAGTCAACACTGAGTGATTACTCCCCCTTGGAGTTAGGATCCAAGTTACAATGAGAGCAAGCAGCCTCTCATCAATCCTCAAGCCTCCAACCGAGCAAGTGCTAACTTGAGATTGTTTGTTCTTCAAGCAACTTTTGTAGAACTGGATTTTGTTGAAATCTTCTACCACACCAAGGTTTCCTTTGTTGATTCTTAATCCAGAGAACTTAAGCCCAGCTACAGCAGCCCAAACCTCATGGGTTATCTCCATCTCCACGCCTTTCACATGAGAGACCAAGTTGTTTCCCTCAAACTTCAAGTTGGTGTAGAAAACTCTCACCAAATCTGGATATATGTTCCCTTTGAGTTCCAAAAACTTTCTGAGTGACTGGTCTTTGAGAAGCTTCCTCACATTGTCAAGTTTTTTACTTTTCAGCCAGTCAAAGCACACAACCTTGGGGTTGTTTATCTTCTTGACACTTGTTTCATATCTATACTTCTCAATGAGATCGGTGTCACCAGAAAACCAGCTTTCAAGCCTTCCTCCAAACCTTACAGCTCTGGTTTTGACTCTTTTAGAGGTGGGAGGGGTTGATTCCATGACAGCAGAGATGAACACTCACTTCTCAGAAATTTGCAAGAGATGGTGCAAGAGATGTTGCAAGAGATGTTGCAATTGGTTGTTCTTGATGAAAGAAATCTGCACATGATTTTATAGTAGAAAGAGAATCAATTTGAATTTAATTTCATTCAATGGGTACCTGATTTTCAGAGAGAGGACTTGACTCTGTTCTGCACTGAAAATGTCAGAAAAAGTTGAAAATCACATGGTCTTCACATGTGATCTTTGACTAGTCATTAAGGCTCTTGAATTTCCAAGATTTTGGAATATATTCCTTTATGACTGTTGTAAAACCTTTCTGAACGTGATCAGCTTTCAACACAGATCCTTTGACCAAGATTCTCCCTTTGAAAAATATCTGCAACGGCTAGAAATTTAAAAATCAGTTAAATCAATTTCTATACAGTGTTGTCTGACTCAAAACAATCGGTTGTTTCGAAGAAACAATCGGTTGTTTTTCTGCAGCAGTTAAAAAAACTTGATTTTTCAATTTTTAACCATAAACAGAAACAGATTAAGGCACATGACATTGATTGAAAGACAATTAATCATAAGAAAGAACTTTGAAACAGAAATTGAGAATAAATAAAAAGGAAGGTCTTATCCTTGTGTTGTTTCTTCAATGAGCCAATTGCTTGTTGATCAAGAAAGCTTCTTTTCACTGTTTTAACCTTTTGCATATCATTGATTCAGCTTCAATGATTTCATTTTTCTTTAACAGCTTGATCAGAAGGCTAAATTCTTCCTTTTCTCTTCAATTTTCCTGCATAAACAAAATCAAGTTGCAAGATTTGGTCCCCTTACAAATTTGGGTCCACTTGGCTTTTCTTTGCTGTTAGAAACATCACATCCCTTAGGAATCCATTTCATAAAACCTTTAGGAACATAATATTTTCTAATTTTGCAGAATCTAACAGAGTGGCCTTTCTTCATGCAGTAAAAGCATGTAACAACCGGTTGTTTCGTCTTAACAATCGGTTGTTTTTCTGATTTTCTCAAAAAACTTTTTGAAAACCTATCTTGCTTGTTCTGTGGATTGAAGCCTAAACCAGCCTTTCCAAAAACACAGCTTTGAGATGCTAGGACATTCTCAAAGTTTGACTTTCCTTTTGAAAGCTTGTTCCACAGTTTCAACAAGATAGTGAATCTTTTTCTCAAGATTTTCACAATTTGTGCAATTGAGAGTGTACCGCCCTGGTAGTCGGAAGTGATGACGTGGCATCGAGCTATTATATAGGCGTGTTGAGCAGGACACCTGGCTGGCAGAAGGGAAGGAAGTCGGGGGGCTCGTGTAGTCGCCGGTTATTAAGTTGGCGTGCTCCGATCTCCAGCATACCTAAATCGGCGATCACCGGGTTGAAGATGAAGTCGCCAGATGTGAACCCAGGCGACCAAGTGATTAGAGATCGCCGAAACAAGGACATCGCCGAAGATGAAGTCAGATAGTCATTTCCTAGCTAGCCAGAGGATGAGCTCGGGAGACAGCTTACCTGAACATACACGGTGAAGCAGGTAGAGTAGATCATGAAGGCGGCCGGCGAGACCACAGGGAAGGTGTGTACGAAGGCACCCGAACTCGCCACTCAGAAGAGATCACGCTCCAGGGCAACTATGCACTGAGTTGTGTCATGCATAAGTAACTTAGCCAAAAAACCTGAAGAGTAAGAAGTGGCGCCCAAGTCAAGGATACTCCAGATGGTGACACGTGTACAGCTAGATGCGAGCCACGTGTCCAGATGCGTAACTGTCTGGAGAGAGAAAGTGCCCAGGTATATAAGAGATTCTAACGAACTTCTGAGGTACGCACGTTTAGAATGTTTCTTTACGCTTGCGAGTCTTGAGTACGTTGAGAGAGAATTTTTGAACGGTTCCTTAGAGTTCTTGAGTTTTCTCTTAGTAATTGGTGGTTCAGTCGCTGACTTGGGCGTCGGAGCGTGATCGGCCGCAGCGGTGCCGTTCTGTCTTTTGCAGGTTCTTGAGGTGGATCGCGGCGAAGGATGGAGGCTAACACGGCGCAGAAGTCGATCTAGATTTGACGAGGCAAGGCTCCAGCGTCTTGGTCAACAGGCAGGATCATCAGGCGCCCACCGTGGGGCCGTGTAAAACCTCTTCCCATCCACGGCGTGAGTTCTTGGAAGTTTCTGCAGTTTCTGTGTGGTTGTGTGCTGGTGCAACCGTTTTCCGCCGCTCATCTAAGCTTTGTTCGGTAGTTTCGTGTTTTCCACCGTTCGTTTGAGTTCTTGTTCGGTGAGGAGAGGTTTTTCGCTGCTTACGCAAGTTTTAATCGGTGAGATCCAAGTTTCGCCACTCGTTTGGATTTTCGTGGAAGAAGCGGTGGTTTGTGGTGGAGTCGTGAGTTTCTGTGAAGGTTTGCTGTTGAGGTTGTGTTCTTGAAGCTCTTTGGAGTTTCGCGAAGTTCTGACCGATTGATCGCTGAATCGATCGTCGCTGAAGAAGGTGTTGTTCATCGCTCTTTGTGATCTGTCAAGTTTTCATGAGAAAGATGAGAAGCAACCGTTCAAGTCCAGTTGCGCCCGTTGCTGCTGAAGGCGCCATGACTATGGCACAGATGGTGGAAATCATGCGTTCGCTGCAGGCGAATGTGGAAGCCTCGCGCATAGAGCAGGCAAAAATGCACGAGGACCTGGTCGCCTCTCAGGCCAGGAATGAAGAGCTTAGCAGAGTTACTGAGGAATTGCGCCAAGCTCTTCAGGAGCAGCGAGGGCACCCAGTCGCTGAAGAGGTCGCGCCGTCATCGCCGCCTCGCGTTTTTCCCATGCCTTTCGCTCAGGCGATTACAGACACGCCTATCCCTGCGAGTGTGGTACCTGTGAAGGTTGTTTTTACCGGCGTGGAGGATCCTGAGGCACATCTCACCACGTTCCACACGCAGATGATGCTGTCAGGAGGATCGGATGCTGTGTACTGCAAGATGTTTGTGAGCACACTCCAGGGAACAGCGCTGGAATGGTTTGTGAGCCTGCCTACAGGTCACATAACCAACTTCCAACAGTTTTCGAAGATCTTCGTCGAGCAGTACATAGTGAACAAGGCGCCGCCTAGGGTGTCTTATGATCTGTTCGACATAAGGCAGTACCAGGGAGAGTCCCTCAGGGACTACTTGAATCGTTTTGGGGCGCAGATGGTCCGCTCGCCGGCCAAGGACGAAGAGATGCTGGTCTACGCATTCAAGAAGGGCGTGCTGCCGAGACCCTTCTGTGAGGCGTTGATCAGGGCTCACCCCGCCACGTTTGCTGAGGTTAGGCGACTTGCGGTGGCCCACATCGCCGACGAAAGTGAGGTCGCCGAGAAGAGGGGAAGTGTGGCCCCCGCTAGGCCACGCGCCCAGACCAGGATCCAGCCACAGAGGGTGCTGGAGACAGCGGCGGCCAAGAGGGATCAGAGGACTCGCCATCCTTATGATCCAAGGAAGAACAAGGGCAGGGGCCCAGGGCGCCCTCAACCGGCACGTCGGGAGTACAATCGCCCGCCGAAGCATAAGTTTGTCATGGGGTTGGCGGACCTGATCGCCATTCCCAATAGATCAGCTAGGCTGAAGGCACCCGAGAAGGTGGGCGACAAGGTGTTGGGACCAAAGCCAGACGCCTGGTTCGAGTTCCACCAGGGCTTTGGCCACACCGTGGACTCATGTTTGGCTTTAGGATACCAGCTCGACGACCTGGTCAAGAGCGGGTTCCTAAATGATTACTTACTGGATAGAAGGATGGGGGGCGCGTCGAGCTCCCAGCCAGCAGGTGGTGAGGCTCAGCAGCACGAGATGCCTACCCACGGAGAGATCCACACCATTGCAGGAGGTTTCTCGGGTGGTGGATGCACCGCGTCACAAAGGAAGAAGTATGCGAGGTCTGTGATGACGGTGGAAATGTTTGAGGACCACTCACCAGACGTGGACATCACGTTCACGAGGGAAGATCTCAGGGACGTTGTGCCTCATGACAACGATCCAATAGTCATCTCGCTTGTTACGGCGGGAAGGAAGGTCCACAGAGTACTAGTGGACCAAGGAAGCTCGGCAGATGTAATGTTCTAGCCGACTTTCACACAGTTGCAGTTGCCCCTTGACCAGCTGAGGCCCTATGGAGGGTGCTTGTATGGCTTCGCTGGCGATCAGGTGGAGGTCAGGGGGTATATAGAGTTGAGAACTACTTTCACGGATGAGGCGGGCTCGAGAACGGAGAAAATCAAGTACCTCGTCGTGAACGCTCCCTCAGCATATAACATTCTGTTGGGAAGACCAACGCTCAACAGAATAGGAGCTGTGCCTTCAACCAGGCACATGAAGGTGAAGTTGCCATCGATGGAAGGGGTGGTGATCACCATCAAATCTTACCAGAAAGAAGCGAAGAAGTGCTATGAGAATAGCCTGAAAAACAAGAGGTCAGTAAGTTACATCACGACGACGCCGCCTCCCGGTGTGAGGCCCAAGCCAACAGAGTGGCGGGTTGTCGGTGCGGCAATGGAGGTGGCCACCGGAGGAGACGTCGCCATGATGGATGCTGAGGCTGAGGGAGAGAACGCCGAGCGGGAAGAAGAGGCAAGGAATCGCCCTGAGGAAGCGAGGGAGCTGGGAATTGCCAGGGCAGTGACCGCCAGGGAAGCTAGACCCAAACCGTCGAGGAATGGCTCGAAAGGGAGATCGGGGGAAAGGTCTTCAAGTTGGGAAGATCCTTGGAGGCTGAGCTCCAAGACCAGATTGCCAAGGTGATAGAGCGGCATCTGGATGCTTTCGCATGGTCTGCTTCAGACATGCCGGGAATTGACCCCGACTTCTTGTGCCATCATCTAGCAATGGACAACCAGGTCAGGCCAGTGCGACAGAGAAGAAGGAAATTCAACGAGGAGAGAAGGCAGGCGATCATGGATGAAACTCAGAAGCTCCTCGCTGCAGGCCATATCAGGGAAGTCCAGTACCCTGAGTGACTAGCTAATGTCGTGCTGGTGAAGAAGAGCAATGGGAAATGGCGCATGTGCGTCGATTTCACTGATCTGAACAAGGCCTGCCCAAAGGATTCGTATCCTTTGCCAAGCATAGACGCCCTGGTGGACAGTGCTGCAGGGTGTAAGTTGTTGAGTTTCCTGGATGCCTTCTCGGGGTATAACCAGATCAAGATGCATCCCATGGATGAAGAGAAGACTGCCTTCATGACCGAGAGATCGTGCTACTGCTACAAGGTGATGCCATTTGGGCTGAAGAACGCGGGGGCCACGTACCAGAGGTTGATGGATCGGGTACTTGCACCAATGCTGGGAAGGAATGTGCAAGCGTACGTGGATGACATGGTCGTGACCTCGCCGGAGAAAAGCAAGCACGTTGCGGACTTGGAGGAGTTGTTCACTACGATCGCCAAGTTTAGGTTAAAGCTGAATCCCGAGAAGTGCATCTTTGGCGTGGAGGCGGGAAAGTTCTTGGGGTTTCTCTTGACTGAAAGAGGAATAGAAGCAAATCCTGATAAGTGTGCTGCCATCTTGGCGATGAGGAGCTCGGCTACCGTGAAGGAAGTGCAGCAACTTACAGGTCGGATGGCCGCCCTGTCTCGTTTCGTGTCAGCTAGCGGAGAGAAGGGTCACCCGTATTTTCAGTGTTTAAGGCGAAACAACAAATTTGCCTGGACGAAGGAGTGTGAAGAGGCCTTCGTCAAGCTTAAAGAGTACCTGGCGAGCCCGCCGGTTTTGTGCAAACCGCTGGTGGGAACCCCTCTCAGGCTGTATTTTGCTGTGACTGAGAGGGCGGTGAGTGCGGTGCTCGCCCAAGACCAAGATCAGGCTCAAAAGCCTATTTATTTTGTCAGCAAGGTGCTGCAGGGCCCGGAAGTAAGATATCAGGCCTTGGAGAAAGCTGCACTGGCAGTGGTTTTTTCGGCGAGAAGGTTACGCCACTATTTCCACAGTTTCACGATCCTGATGATGACCGACTTGCCCATCCAGAAGGTTCTGAAGAAACCCGATGTAGCTGGGAGGATGGTGAAGTGGGCGGTGGAGCTGTCGGAGTTCGATATTAAGTATGAGCCCCGAGGTCCGGTCAAGGGGCAGATCTTCGCAGACTTCGTGGTCGAGCTCTCGTCTGAAGCGACACGAGTTGAGGGGAATGATTTTCGTTGGGTGCTTTCGGTGGATGGATCGTCGAACCAGCAGGGCAGCGGTGCTGGAGTCATCTTGGAGGGGCCCAACGGCGTGCTGATTGAGCAGTCCCTGAGGTTTTCCTTCAAGGCCAGCAACAATCAAGCAGAATATGAGGCGCTGATCGCCGGTATCTTGCTGGCCAAGGAAATGGGAGCTAGGGTGTTAATGGCTAAGAGTGATTCGCTGTTGGTCACGGGACAAGTAACAGGCGAGTTCCAGGCCAAGGATCCACAAATGGCGGCTTACCTGGAGTATGTGCAGGAGTTGAAGAGTTCCTTTGTCTCCTTTGAAGTGGTGCATGTGCCCAGAGGGCAGAATGCCCGAGCTGACTTGCTAGCTAAGCTCGCCAGTTCAGGCAAGGCGGGTAGGCAGAGGACGATGATCCAAGAAACTCTGAAGATGCCCAGAGCATTTGTGACAGATCACCTGGTTCTTCAGATAAGCAAATCGACGGAGAAAGCGGCGAGGAGTCACAGGTCTTTAACTCAGGAGACCTTGAGATCGCCGAGAATAAGAGTATGTCGGGAGGAGCAGGTAAACGTGGCGCAGGTCTGCACTACCCATGAGCCAGACACCTGGGTAACACAGTACAAGCGATGCCTGGCGGATGGCCTTCTCCCGCTGGATCCGACAGAGGCCAGGAAGATAAAGAAGAACTCCAGCAAGTTCACGATGATTGATGGTGAGTTGTATAGGTTTGGGTTCACGCACCCACTCCTAGAATGTGTGCACGGAGAGAAATGTACAAGAATCATGGCCAAGCTCCATGAAGGGATTTGCGGAAGCCACGTCGGGGGTCGAGCTCTGGCCGCAAGAACCCTCCGTGCAGGTTACTACTTGCCAACAATGAGGGAGGACTGCAAGAAGTACGCACAGTGTTGCAAGCAATGCCAGCAGCACGCCGATTGGCACAAAGCGCCTCCCGAGGAATTGAAGTCGATTTACAGCCCCTGGCCGTTTCATACGTGGGGGATCGACATTCTGGGACCATTCCCATTGGCGATCAGACAGATGAAGTACTTGGTGGTGGCAATTGAATATTTCACCAAGTGGATTGAAGCAGAACCAGTGGCCCAGATCACCGCACACAAGATTGAGAGCTTTGTGTGGAAGAACATCGTGTGCCGGTTTGGTGTGCCCAAGCGCCTGGTGTCAGATAACGGGACTCAGTTTGCAAGTCACCTGTTGAAGAAGCTGTGCGAAGGGGTGGGAATTCAACAAGTATTTGCATCCGTCGAGCACCCTCAGACAAATGGTCAAGTAGAGTCAGCCAATCGGGTATTGCTGAGAGGTTTGAAGAGAAGGCTAGAGAAAGCCAAAGGAAGTTGGGCTGAGGAGGTACCCCGTATAGTCTGGGCGTACCACACCACCGAGCAATCAGGAACCCATGAGACCCCATTTAGCCTGGTCTATGGATGCGACGCAATGATTCCAGTGGAAATCCAAGAGAGCTCGCCGAGATTCCAGAACTTTGTAGCGGAAGACTCGAATGAGGAAAGAAGGCTGAATTTGGATTTGCTGGATGAGGTCAGGGAGGAGGCGAGAGTGAAGGCTGAGGTAGTGAAAAGAAGGATTGAACGAAGGTATAACTCGAAGGTGATGCCAAGGCAGTTCAAAGAAGGCGACCTGGTGATGAGGAAGGCCCACCAGTACGAGATGGAGAACAAGCTGTCGCCTAAGTGGACGGGACCGTTCAGGATAATCGAGGCGCTCGGGAACGGCGCCTACCGCTTAGAAACGTTGGAAGGAGGGGCGATCCCTCGCACTTGGAACGCCACCCACCTCAAGTTATATTACAGTTAAAAGCTTTGTAAGTAAAAACAAACACGAAGAGTTTGCAAGCTTTCTGTTAAAACAGTTCGAAGGGGACACACTTTTTTCCCTAAAGAGGGTTTTTAATGAGGCCACCCAATAAAGAAGAGTTTTCAAAGTTTGAAGTGTTTTAGATTGCATGCTTGTTGTTTTTCCGAAAAGTTTTGAAGAAAGACCTTGTCGCTTATATGTGATTTAAGGCGAGTTGAAGTTATGTTGCATGCTTTCTAAAGAGTTTTGAGTCCCTGTCGCTTTTCGGCGATTAGCAGCATCAGTTAAAGTTTTAAAAGTCCTCATCGTCTTTCGGCGATCGGAGGCACCAGTTAAAAGACCTCAACGCCCTCGCGCGTCCTGAGGCGAGAAAGAGATAAAGACCTCCTCGTCGTCGAGCGAGTGCAGGCGAGAAAGAGTAAAAAGTCCTCAGTGCTTCCAGGGGAGAGGAGATGTAGCCTCTGGAGCAATGCAGAGGCACCAGTGAAAAGTCCTCAGTGCTTCCAGGGGAGAGGAGATGTAGCCTCTGGAGCAATGCAGAGGCACCAGTGAAAAGTCCTCAGTGCTTCCAGGGGAGAGGAGATGTAGCCTCTGGAGCAATGTAGAGGCACCAGTAAAAAAGTCCTCAGTGTTTCCAGGGGAGAGAAGATGTAGCCCCTGGGGCAATGTAGAGGCACGAGTTAAAGACCTTCTCGCCGATTTGAGCGAGTTCAGGCGAGTTAAAGACCTTCTCGCCGTCGAGCGAGTTCAGGCAAGATAAAATCCTTCTGGTCTCGAACGAGTTCAGGTACGGTGTGGAGGGTGGAAGAAGTTTAAAGGATAGCTAAGGTAGGTTCGAAGAGAACACTTAGCTATCCAGCTTACTGTTTTGAAAGTCAGGGAAGGTAGAGAAGGATCCGAAAGGCGCCTCTACCCCCAGATGAGGGAACAATGGCCAAGCTATGAAGGCAAGAGGAAGCTGGTATCGCCAAGACTCTTTGGCGACCAGAAGAAATTCAAGCGATGGCAAGAGTTAAGGCCCGTTTTGATAAGGCAGATCGGGTAAGCTATGTTTTAAACTATCAGTTGGGTTGAAACTCGTTGTTTGGAAAGTGGTTTCGCGCTGAGGTTCATTATCTTAAAAGTCCACAAGTTGTTAGAAGACTATCGTTCGAAAGTTGGTAGTTTGAAGCAGTTAGTGAACGGTCGCTCGCAGAATTGCTAAGTCAATTTCGTTTAAGTGATTTATACAAGAAGAAATAAAGCTAACAGGGAGATTATATAAAGAAGCAGGAAATGTCATAACACAGTGGCATCAGTTCAAAATACATGTACCAAAAAGGGAAAAATTATTCCAAGTAAGTGTGTGTAAGAGAGAAAACAGATGAATAAGTGATGGAAGGAAGCAGCTAGTCTTCAGAAGGAACGATCTTCCCATCCACCACTTCATTGTTTAGCGACACCATGGAGAGATCCAAATCAGGGTACTGGCAGGCAAATTGCTCCAGGGCGGCATCAAACCCAGCAGCGAGGATTTGGGCGGAGCTCAGCTCGAGCTCTTCAGTTTGCTTCTTGAGCCCCCTGGTCTGCTGCTCCAACTCATCAGCTCGTTTCTTTAGTTCTTCAGTTGTCTCATGAGCTTGAAGGAGCTCTTCAGTAACCTTCTTGTTTTTCGCCTGTGTCTTGACCAGCTCTGCGGCGATCCCTTCATTCTCCTTTTTGGCCTCGGCGAGCTTAGCCATGGTGTCATCTCTCTCTTTTTCAACTTTGCCCAAGAGGACCTCCCGATCTACTGACCTCTTCTCAAGGTTTTCTACCTTGGCTGCGTCTGCTTTGATCGACGCCTCCAGGCTAGCCACCTTGAGACGGTATGGGACCAGCTTGCTCTCCAGCTCAATTTTCTCTTGAGCTAAGAGGTGCACCCTATGGCGTAGATCGGTGGCCTCCTTGCGTGCCACCCTCAGCTCCGTGCTCATGGCGTCCTCCACTCTCGAATGGTCGATCTCTGCCAGCATAAGGTTGCAAGACAACTTCTCCGCCTCGATCCTTATTAGGCGATTCTCCTCTTGGAGCACGGAGATGTTGTCATGAAGTTTCTTGCTGGAACTCTCCACAGCTTTTGATATGATGGAGGGGAGGTCCTCTGCCATCATCCTGAGTTTGGCTGTGAAAGGTTCCCAGATCCCCTTAACCGCAAGGGGTAGGTTTGCAACCGCTGTTTGTGGAGGCGCCGAAGGAGCCTGGTGCTGGCTCTCACCACCGCCCTCTTGGATTGGTTGTTGGGTTGGAGCTTCTTGGCGTGGTGGTGACGAGGGGGACTCAGTGATGATGATTGGCGAGTTGTGAGCACCTTCATCCCCACCTAGCGCGGCTTCGGCGATCGAGGCAGTTGAAGGAGGACCCTCTCCAGCGGATATGAATGGCGTGGAGGCGCTCGGAAGGTTCTCCATGAAATTGGGCTCAGTAGCCTCGACCACGAGAAATGCAGCCGCCAAAGGTACTGCTTGAACTGGCGGTGTTGCAGCTGGGGGAGAAGGCGGTGTTGGAATGGGAGCTGGTGGTGAAGACGGTGTTGGTGTTGGAAGAGGAGGTGGAGCAGGTGGTGAAGAAGGTGCCACCCTTCTTCTTTTGGTAATGAGGCCATCTTCAGTTGCCTCATCGTCCTCTTCTTCATCCTCATGGACCACCAGAGGAGTTTTCCTCTTTGGCTTCCTTAGGATGAGTTTTTTGCATTGTTGGGCGGGCAAGGCTTCTGAAGGAGCTGGGCCTTGAGGGGGCGATCTGCCCTGAGCAGCAGCGATCTCCACCACCGAGTTGGGCACAGTCTGGGAGCCCGACGCCAACCCATGAGCTCGGGCGAGCGCCCTCAATTCGGCTAGTTTGCCTTTACCCAGCATGAGATCTGCATAATGCGAAGGTATACAGGTCAGCTCAAAGACAAAGATAAACACATGGGTAAGTATGCAAATGAGACAAACAAGTGGTGCAGAAAATAAAGACCAAGTCTAGTGCGCAACAGACAAGACGCCCAGTAACAGATAACAGAGGTGCAGCACAGGGCAATAACTTAGATGTTAAGGTAAGCACTAACCTATGCGAGCCTCGAGTTGGCCCTCGAAGAACTCAAAGGAGATGATCGCAAAAGTGAGAAAGGTAATGTTCGCGGCTGCCACGCTCTTCCAGAAGAGGCACAGGTCCTTGTCCAAAGCGCCCATGTTGTCGAGGCTTCTTGGCTTTCTGAAGCTTCCCTTGGAGTCTTTATTTCCCTTGTTTACCCAGTACAAGGGAAAGCCGTCGAGCAGCGAAGTGTCCCGATCATTCTGGCGCACTTGGACGAATTTTCCTTTCCAATCCTTATAAGACTGCTGGAAGATAGAAAGGATCGACCTCCCAGCGATTCCATTCAGGCTCACCCAAAGGCGATCTCCAGGGTTCTTGGCCTCGAACAGGAAGAGGAACACGTCTACCGAGGCCGGTAGTCCCAAATGTGCACATATAATTTGAAACGCCCGCACGAATGCCCAGCTGTTGGGATGGAGCTGGGCGGCGGCGATGTCGAGCTCGGTTAGTAGTTCCCGTTCGAAACGGGTAAGGAGGAACCTAAGTTTCACCTTCTTGAATAAGGTGGTGTACACAAAGCAAAACAACTCGCCATTGTTCCCTTTGTCATCTGCACAGACTGGCACGTCGGGGGGGCAAGGCAGCACTGTTAGTTTGTCATCGTGCTCCTTGTGGAACGAAAGGTTGGGCTCGTCCCCTTTCTTCAATCGAAGCACTGCCACAGCAGAGTTTACTGAGGAAGTCTCCTTCAGTAAAGTTGAAGTGGCCCATGGGTATAACTTCTTATAGTCTGGGGAAGGAATGGAGGCACCTCCGACGATGGGTGGAGTTGCCTGAGCAAGGTTGGGGTGAGAGGTTGCAGGCCTCTCAGCCTGGGAGGAGGAAGCACCAGGTGCTCGCGGTGGGTTATGAGCTTGAGATGGAGGGTTTCATGACGAGGGAGGAGGATTCGCGGTGGTCTTTGTTCGAGCCATCGCAGGAACTGCAAAGGAAAAAAGAAAAGAAAGGTGAGCGAAGGTTGCAAAGGTCGACTTGATTGTGAACGAAGGATGAAAAAGACGAACGAACGAAAGTTCGTTATGATGGGAGAAATGAAAGACGAAGCCCTAAGTGCGAAAAGGGAGAAGAAGAAGAAACAACCCACAGCGTATGCACCAGGCAGTTAATGGATGATGCGAATCGGTTAAAATGCAGCAAATATCAACAGAAGAAGTAAAGGGAGTACCTTTCGATGATCAGACGAACACTGAAGGAAGTTGGGGATTCAGAGAGCTGAAGAGCGTCGTGGGTTTTGCAGAAGAAACTCAGAGCGTTTGAGAAGGCAAAGAGATGATGGAACAGTAGAAATGAAATGGGTTTAAGGGTTTTTCAAATGATTTTTGGAAGCGTAAACGACGGCTAAAGATGACCGTTGATGAAGCCACGTGTCGGGCGATTGGGAAAGTGTTTGGTGGAGCGTCAGGAAAGCAGAAAGTGCGAACGTTTGGAATTCTGCATCAGCGCCGCGTAGATCGGTAGTGACGTGACTCCTTTAGTCTTTTCGCTAGACAAGTCTTCGCTTAAGACTGGGGGGCTTGTGTACCGCCCTGGTAGTTGGAAGTGATGACGTGGCATCGAGCTATTATATAGGCGTGTTGAGCAGGACACCTGGCTGGCAGAAGGGAAGGAAGTCGGGGGGCTCGTGTAGTCGCCAGTTATTAAGTTGGCGTGCTCCGATCTCCAGCATACCTAAACCGGCGGTCACCGGGTTGAAGATGAAGTCGCCAGATGTGAACCCAGGCGACCAAGTGATTAGAGATCGCCGAAACAAGGACATTGCCGAAAATGAAGTCAGATAGTCGTTTCCTAGCTAGCCAGAGGATGAGCTCGGGAGACAGCTTACCTGAACATACACGGTGAAGCAGGTAGAGTAGATCATGAAGGCGGTCGGCGAGACCACAGGGAAGGTGTGTACGAAGGCACCCGAACTCGCCACTCAGAAGAGATCACGCTCCAGGGCAACTATGCACTGAGTTGTGTCATGCATAAGTAACTTAGCCAAAAAACCTGAAGAGTAAGAAGTGGCGCCCAAGTCAAGGATACTCCAGATGGTGACACGTGTACAGCTAGATGCGAGCCACGTGTCCAGATGCGTAACTGTCTGGAGAGAGAAAGTGCCCAAGTATATAAGAGATTCTAACGAACTTCTGAGGTACGCACGTTTAGATTGTTTCTTTACGCTTGCGAGTCTTGAGTACGCTGAGAGAGAATTTTTGCACGGTTCCTTAGAGTTCTTGAGTTTTCTCTTAGTAATTGGTGGTTCAGTCGCTGACTTGGGCGCCGTTCTGTCTTTTGCAGGTTCTTGAGGTGGATCGCGGTGAAGGACGGAGGCTAACATGGCGCAGAAGTCGATCTAGATTTGACGAGGCAAGGCTCCAGCGTCTTGGTCAATAGGCAGGATCAGAGAGTATCACACTTGCAATAGGCATTTTTGAAATCTTTTTCTAATTTTTCAAAATCACTTTTTGCTTTTCTCAGATCCTCTTCAAGTGATTTAACTTTCTTTTCAAGCCCATTGTTAAGATCTTTCAATCGGTTGTTTGAAAGAACCAATCTATTAGCTTCATCATGAGTTTCTTGAAAAGCTTCAATCAATTCACTATAGTTTTGTTCATTTAAGGAAGCACATGAACTAACCTCACTTGAACTGCAAGAATCATCATCATCATCATCCTCAGCAACTAAGCATATGTTGGCTTTTTCATCTTCACTTGATGAAGAGCTTGATGATGATACTTCATTTTCATCCCAAGCAATGTAGGCTCTTTTTGTCTTGCCTTTCTTCTCCTTGTAGCTTGTCTTTTTCTCTTTGCTTTTGTTGGGACAATCAGCCTTTATGTGACCTTGCTCACCACAACCAAAACAAGTATAGTTATTTGAATTAAATTCATTGGGTTTCTTGTTTCCATACTTATCCTTGTTGTTGTCTTTGTTGCGGTTTCTCTTGAGGAATTTGCTGAATTTTCTTGATAGCAAACTTAGATTTTCCTCATCACTATCATCACTTGAATCTTGCTTTCCTTTATGTTTGGATGCTTTCAAGGTTATGCTCCTTGTGTGCTTATCTTCACTTTCTTGAACATTGAGTCTATTCATCTCTAGCTCATGTTCCCTAAGCTTTCCAAACAAAGAGGCAACACTTAATGATGTTAGATCTTTAGATTCGGAAATAGCAGTTACCTTTGGTTGCCATGCTCTATCAAGACATTTTAAGATCTTGATGTTCAGCTCCTCTTTATCAAACGTCTTGTCAAGGCTCATAAGGTGATTGATGATGTGTGTAAACCTTTTCTGCACTTCAGCTATGGTTTCACCTTTCAGCATTCTAAACATCTCATACTCTTGGATGAGAGCATGCTTTCTAGCTCTTTTCACCTCATTTGTTCCTTCATGAGTGACTTCCAAAGCATCCCACATTTCTTTTGATGATTTGCATTGTGAGACCTTCAAAAACTCATCAGAATTTAAAGCAGAGGTTAAAAAATTTTTGGCAATGCAATCGAATTTGGCCTTTCTACTTTCTGCTTCAGTGCATTGAGACCATGGCTTCTCAATGACAGAACACCGTTTTCAAACGTTGGGATAAAAGGGCCATTTTCAATTGCATCCCAAATTCCTTTGTCAAGAGATTCCATAAATATTTTCATTCTAACTTTCCAAAACTGGTAATTCAAACCACAAAACAAGGGTGATCTGTTTATTGAGGCACCTTCCCCAAACGGTAGTCTATCAGCCATTTTGAAAGATTTATAGGATCAACTTGAATGACTTACAAGAACCAAGCTCTTGATGCCAATTGTTAGAAAAGATGGCTTTAAACTAGAGGGGGGGTGAATTGTTTAAAGGGGTTTTCGCAAACTTTTCAAAGCTAGAATGAACTTATTTCAGAAACCAATTGATTCAGCAATTCAGTTAGCCAAAACAGCAAGTAAAATTGTAATACCAGAAAAAACAATCGGTTGTTTCTTCGAAACAATCGGTTGTTTATACCAGCAAACAACAAACAAACTGAATTTAAAGAGATAGGGATAGAGAGATTGTACACAGTTGTTTATACTGGTTCACTCAAAACTAGAGCTACATCCAGTCTTCTCAGAAACCCTGACGATATCCACTAAGCAACCACACCTTGATCACTTACACCACAACCAAGAGAATGACCTTGAACACCTCAAGAAACACACTCTCCTTGGCCAACACTAAGATTGCTGATCTTGAACACCTCAAGAACACACAACCAATCTCAACAACACACACAAACGAATTGTTCAGCAGTTTACAAAGATTACACTTGTTACAGATGAAAATCTGAAATCAATACAAGCAGAATTCCTATTCAGCACCTTGATCAATCTCTCAACTCTTTAGCAATCTCAGAACTCTTTGAAAAACTCTTAGATCAAAAAACTTTGTTTCAAGATTCTTAATATATCAAAACTGTTTTTCAGAATATATCTAAGAATATAGTTTGTTATCAAATCTTAACAAACTCTTAATTGCATTTAAAATTGATTGGTCAAAGCATTTAATGACTGGAGCGTATTCAGTTAAAGCATTTAAAGCTCAGTCAAAGAAAACAGTTTTTTTTTTCTGTTATGGTTTTAAAACAAACAATCGATTGTTTCCTCGAATCAATCGGTTGTTTTGTTACTTAACAAAAATACCATTCAAAAACAGTTTTCAAACTTTCTCAAAAAACCTAAGTGTAAACAATCGGTTGTTTCAACTTAGTTTGAAAATCATTTTGCTTTGATAAAATTGAGATGCTAATTGCTTTGAGATTTAATCTAAGTGTTGATTACAACATTGAACTACCCCAAAACAAAGCTAAAACCAGCACAGCAGCATCAAGCAAAGCAGAGGCTTCATCATCCTTCAAAGGATTGGATTCATCAAAACATTGAACACCACTTGGTTCAACAAAACCCACCAAGATGACTTTAAAGTTAGCTGATCAAGTAACCAAGTATCCATATGGTGTGGTTGAAGATGTTCTCGTCAAGGTGGATAAATTCACATTCCCTTTGGATTTTGTTGTGATGGACATGAAAGAAGATGAGGAGGTTCCCTTGATACTTGGAAGACCCTTTATGAAGACTGCTAGAATCATAGTTGATGTCGACAAAGGAGAACTTCAAGTTAGAACTCAAGATGAGGAGGTAACTTTAAATCTTTTTAATGGTCTTAAAAATTTTAATGCAGGGGAAGAATGTGTACAGAAGGATGGATCACATAGATATTCCACCTTTAAATAAACAGGCGTCAAGCTAGATGACATTAAACGAGCGCTTACTGGGAGGCAACCCAGTCCACATTTTAGTTTTATGTTGTTACCTTTGTTTAATGTCATCTAATCTTGTATGCCTCCTAATCATTTTGCAGGTTATGTATTTTGACCTGAGGACAGGTTCTATTAGTCAAGGGGACAGATCCAGCAAATGAAGCAAGACTATAGATAAAGATTTTAACAAAAAGTTGGATGACTTCTTAAGAAGAGAGGATTGAGTAAAAATATGGTTCTATCTCTCTAATTCTCTTTTCTTTTCAATTATTTAAATTTTATTTTCTGTTTAATTTTTATTTATTTTATTTTATTTATCGGTTATTTTGTTTTTTGTTTATTTGCTTATTTTTTTAGTTTGTTTTAATTGCTTATTTTGTATTTTGAATAAATTTGTTGTTTTTGTTGGTTTGTTAGTTTTAGGTTTTGAATTATCTTTCTTGAATAAATTTCCAGTTTTAATTTGTTTGCTTTCTAGTTTATTTTTCTCAAATAAAAAAGAACTAGAATATTAATTTTGAATTGTGGAAAAAAGAATTTGTGTTAAACAGTGAGATGAATTAAACACAGGTTAGAAAAGAAAATATGATTGAATCCCTATTCAAATGTAGTTAAAATTATGATACATGAAAATTTAACAGGATGATTGATTAGGACAGATAATGACAAGACAAAAAGGAATGAGACTATTTAAACCAAGTGAGTGTGTGAACCTTAAACAATTTTGAGGGTTTTACTGATGAATTGACAGTTGTGGTTGCTTAATTTTTATTTTTGTTGCATCATCAAAGATCATGAAGATGATTGAGGCATTTGTTTGTGTTAATTAGGAGCCAGGGCCAAAAAGCCAACCTTTATATTAGAATTCCATTTCTTTTATATCCCCTTTGGGACAAGAAATTTTTTGTTAATATTGCACCTTAACCTTTATTGATATAATTTTCTACCCTTTAGCATGTCTAAGGAAGGAGAACATAGATGCAATACATATAGAAAAGGGAATGGTTGGTTCTGATTTTGAAAGTTCAAAAAGTTGAAAATAGGAAGAATCTTTTCCTATTATTGAAAACAAAACAAAAAAGAAAGAGAAACAGAAGAAGAAAAAGAAATAAAAAAAAAGAAAGATAGAAAAAAATTTCATGAAAATCATGAAAAGAAAGAAAATAAGGAAAAAGGTGACATCGAAAGAAAGTGGTAATTAGATAACATATATGTTCTCTATAATTGAATTGTAGGTATGTTCTTCTTCTTTTAAATGTGCATTTTGTTATCTAAGAAAAATCAATATTTTTTGGAAGCCCAGCCTCATTACAACCCTGTAAAAGACCTCAAGATTCATGTTTCTAATATGTTTGTGATTTGAAGATGAAATGAAAAGCAATTGTGATTTATTATGATTCAGTGAAAATAGAGAGAAACACTTACCCGTGAGCATATGAGAAGATATTCCTTGATGAATTGTCATTTATTTGTTTTGATTTGATCCTGGAAATTGATTGTGTCTATAATTTTCTATATTTGAATTTGGAAGCATCATAAGTTTCTAATTTGATTTGTTGTTTAGTGAATTAAGCTGTTTGATATTTAAATTCAAATATATTCATTTACTTTGCTTGAGGACAAGCAAGATTCTAAGTTGGGGAGAGTGATAAGTGTCTAATTTCAGTAATAATTCATATCAAAATATAGGCAGTTATGAGGATTTATTGTTAATTTACATATAAAATAATCCCTAATTTATGAATTTATACCTTTTTACATTTTTATGATCTTTATTTGAATAAGAGTATTTTATTCCCAATTTTGATGTTAATTGCAGATTTCTAAGGAAGATTGGAGATTTGGATTAAAAATGAATGATTTGACCTAAAAATATAAAGATAGAAGGTCCCAGAATGGAAAAAGATGCAAAGAAAGATTGGGTCTTTTTTATGTTTTATCATTTAGCCCATTAGCGTGACACAACAAACAACCTAACCCTAGAAAACTAGGATAAATAGAGGGCTAGAGGCTCAACCTTAGTGTGCCAGATTGAGAGGAAAACACCATAGAGTGAATTGTAACCCAATTGGGAGAATGGAAGGTGCTAGAAGTATGCGTGGCTAATTCTACCCTTTGGGATTGGGAGTAATCTGCTCAAACTCTTATGTATTGAGGTGATATCTTATATATTAATATTCAGTTCTTGATTGATTATTGGTATTGTTGTTTTACTTTTAATTTTCCATGACAAATTGAGAATCTTAAATCTGACCGGGAGGTATTTTTAGGGTTCAGACCTAAACAACAATACTTAACATATTTGAGTGCTAGGAATAGACTTGAAATGTTAATTGCTATTAAACGTTTGAGCTTCGTTCTAAGTTGTTCTTATAATTATGCAAGGGATCGATAGTTAGGGGACATTCTTAAGGATTTTATATGCGAGGAATCGATATAAATGATTTTTATACGGGCATCAATTTCAATCAAAGAACTTAATATTGACATGCTAATCAAAATACTTGAGAATGAGAGAGATGAAACTAATCCTTATTTTTCCAATTGAAACAACTAATTCTTTGTCTGTTTTCTTATTGATCAGTGCCAACACAATTAATTCAAAACTCTTTTAATTGTTCTGCTTTTATATTTAGGGATTATTGTACTCGATAATTCACTGTTCCTTGTGGGATCGATATCCGTCCTTAGGGACAATTATTACTTTTGACAAACGCGGTGCACTTGCCGTAAAAAGTCATCAATGTTCTTCCCCTCTATGGAACTCATCCTTGTCATAAGATACATAGTATGAACTTTGTTTTTTACTTGATTGTTTTCTCAAAATTTGTTTTTCAACTTTAATGCTAAGTTGAATCAAGTCATTTAAATCTCTATAAGGTAAAAGTTCAACTTTGTTTCTTATCTCAAGTTTGAGACCACTTAGAAACCTAGCTATGGTGGTATGGTTGTCCTCGTTAATCCTTGCCCTCTCAATATATGATATCATCTTTTGCCAATATTCTTCTACACTCATATCTTTTTGATGAAGTCTTTGGAGCCTGTCCATCAACTTCCTATTGTAATGTGAGGGAATATGGCGACATCTCAAGGCTCCCCTAAGGTCATTCCAAGATGTAATGGGAGGGTCCTTGTGGAGATGTCTCTCTCTTTTTAGGGCATTCCACCAATACATAGCATCACATTGAAAACTTAAGGTAGCTAAGGGTACTTTCTTTTCTTCACTCACATGGTTGTAAGCAAACAATTGCTCTACCCTCATCTCCCAATATAAATATGTTTCTACATCTTCTTTTCCATAAAAATGAGGTAGCTCTACCTTAACCTCCTTTAGGTCTTCTTGTCTCTCTTTTCTAGCTCTCCTAGGGGGTGGTTCATTTATTCCAAAACTTTCTTCCCCAAAAGAATCATAAACTTGAGAGCTATATGCATGAGAATGTAATTTTTTTGAAATTTTAGACTTCTCATCCTTTGCTTTAGTCAACTTATTAGTTTTGGCCTCATTCTCCAATTGTTTAGATGAAATTGATTGAATATCTTTGGAAAGTTGTTTCAAAAGGGATTTGATGGATTTCATATCACTTTCCATAGACATTGAAGAATGAGAAGACATGACTAGAACTTTGTGTCTAGAAATGTTTTACTTTGAGAAAAATGAGGGAAGTTAAAGAAGGTAGTTTTCCAGGTAAGAGAGGTGAGTCACAATGGACTACTTAAATACCAAGTCTTGCCTTAGCCAAAAACTATCCCTCAAGATCTTCACACAAATCTTTCTCTTGGTAAACCACTTAAAACACAATTAAGTTGGAGAAATCAATTTTTTAATGCAAGAAAACAATGCAAACTATCTAATCAACCAAGCAAAATTAACAAAGCTTAAACAAGACAAAACAGTTTGATAAGCGTAGCTAATTAAGGCAAAAAGATGCAATTAAAACAATTAACAAAAGCTAAGCTAGATAGTTCTAAACTAGTCGGCCCTAGGTGAGGCTTCTTGGACACTTGGAGCCCTTGAAGACACACTCACCGTCTAATTGCGTAATTAAACAAGTAATTAACAACAGTTAAGTAGAAAGAAATTAGATGAACTCCCTTTTGTTGATTTTTCTATTTGCACTTCTTTTGTTGTCTCTTCTTTGTTGGGCCTCCCAATGTATGTGGTGTATTTAGAAGGTGTTTGTTTCTGCCCCTTGCCTTTGTCCTCTTGGAATTAGGTAATTAATTCTTCAATCCAACACCTATTAAGCAAACTAGACTCCCCTCAAGTCAAATCCCACTCAATCAAGCATCAATTGATAATTAATTCCACCACCAAGCTTAGAGGTCAAAGAATTAAAGCCAGAAACAAATTAATTTGAAAAACAGTACCACACAAAAGGAATTAAATGTGACAACTAGAAAGAGTTCCAAAGAAAATAGACAAGCAAATAAAAGGTACTTAAAGAAAAGATGGCACACAAAATGGAACCTATAGAATAGCACTAGATTTGATTTCAAAATCAAAAACAGCACCACTGAAATAATTGTTGTGGTCCAGAGAGCGTGATTTTCACTGATTTATGCTGAGCTGGCCTTTTAAAATTTGCTTCTGAAAATTTATATGCAAACAGATCAAGATCTTAACAAAATTCTGACATTGGTTTCACTCCAAACGCATGCACCATTTTTTTTAATAAATTTTCTAAAATCAGTGTTCAGTTACGCCAGTTGTAGCGTCAGGATTGCACACTGTTTTTATAATATTTATCATTTTTTTTCTATTGATTTTTTTGAACTGGTTCTTTTTTTTTATTTTCCCTAACACCTCAATCTTGCAAAATCCAGAGGATCAGAATTTTCTTATGTGGGAAAATAATTTTCTTAAGCAAAACAGCCAGCACAGAGTTATGCAAAACAGGGGATTCTGTAAATCTGGAAAAAAACAACAAGATATACCAAAAGAAAAACACAATAGAATTGGTGAAATGGAATTTGTGTATATCTAAACACAAATATGAACTCAAGATAAAAATAAAAAGCACCAAAGGATAAAAAACACAGCAGATTTAGATCAAGCATTTATACCAAAAACAAGAAACAAATAAGTCAAACAAAGTACTACTATGATTTGATGACATTTTGGAAGAACATGACTAGACAAAACACATATAGATTCAGAAATTAAAAGACTCAAATGAACACAAAATGAACCAAATAAAATTGCAATAAGGACTCAAATACCTAAAATAAAAACAGCAACACAAACTATATGGAATCCTACCAAAAATTGCACAAAGATTGCTCAAGAACAATTGAACAAGATGCACCGATTGGAAATTCCAAACAGCACACCAATTCAAAACAAAAATTAAAAAAACAGCAAGACAAATATGGAAGATGAAGAACAACACAGATTTAAGAAGAACTCAAAAAGAAAATGACAAAGAGTTACTCATCTTTGAAGAACCATAGCTCATGATACCAAATGATGGATTTCCTATGAGCTCTTCTTGGATGTTTGTGGAAGATGGTGCGGAAGCTTAATGGAAGAGATGAACAAGGTCCTCCTAAGAGGTGTGGTGACCTTGAAGGTGCAAGAAGAGTGTGGAAATAGGGAGGTTCGGCCAACCCCTTTGAAGGTGGTGAAAGGTTTGAAGATTAAAAGCCTATTCCTAAGAGAGTTTAGGCAAGGAGTGAGAATGGCACAATTTTGGCAGCATTTCACTATTCAATTAATCTTGCAAATACATGAGCCAAGCCCTCTTATTTATAGTGTTTAGAAGGCTGGAAATTCAAAAGAAAGTGGAGGGAAATTCAAAGGAGAAGCATTTGAATTTGGAGCCAATTCCTAGTCACAAGGGAAGTGTGACTTGGTTTCTATTTTTGGCACCTCCTAAATCTATACCTACACCTTCTTTGTGTCACATGGAAGGTGTGACTTAGCTTTATACATTTGCACCTCTTATATTTATATCTACACCTCCCTTTATGTTCTACTAAAAAATACTCAAAAGTAATTACAAAAGAAAGACATCCAATGATGCTTAGTTTGCCCATATCTTCTATTTTTTGGGCTTGAGTTGAAGCTTGAACTTGTATTTGGGCTTGGGCTTTGGCTTTTTCTATCATGGGCTTGGGCCTTTTCCATCATCCCCTCCCTCTTGAAAAGGATTTGTCCTTAAATCCAATGCTTCTTCTTCATCATCATTATGTTGATGTATGTGGCTGGATGGTTTCCATCAAGAAGGTACTCAAAAAAGCTTTAGACAAAGAACTGCATGAATATTGATAACATTATCTAAAAAAAATTAATCAAATTAAGCCAACGTTTTGGCCACTATCTTGATAAATGGATATCTTCTATCATTGTTTATTATTTGTTGATTAAGTTGTCTCATAATATTCAGAGAAATTTAATTTAACCTTATTGTTCTTACAACAGGGACCAAGAACACTAGAATCAGGTTGACAAGATTATCTCTTATTTAAATCTTCCGATCTTGGGCTGGACTCTCTCGGTTTCCTCTTGGGCTGGATACTTTGGGTTTTTCCTTAAGGTAGATGCTCTCGACTTCTCCTCACGTTGGCTGTTCTCGACTTCTCCTCACGCTGGCTGCTCTCGGCTTCTTCTCTCGGGGGGTACTCTCGGCTTCTCCTTCACATAGATGGGGGGTGTACCTGTAAGTCGCTCCGATGCCAAAGTCAGAAATAGTTTAACGTTTTTCGGATAAAAATCACTCTTCCCTTTTTTCTTACGTTAACCTTCTATTTATAGGATTTCTTTAATGGGCTTTCCACTTTACCTTTGGACTTTCTTTCCACACCATTTTATTATTTACGCATCCCCTAATGCAGGTTTCTATCTTATTTGGGCCTTATTATAATAATATTTATATTTTGTTTTATTCTTTTATTGTATAACCTCTCGGTTATGTGTAGTATCTAGCTTTCGGCTAAAGCTTATCAGCACAACACTTGTGTATAACCTCTCGGTTATGTTTAGTATTTAGCTCTCGGCTTAACCTCTCGGTTTTAGCCTACCAGTACACTGGCCCCCTAGGCATAAAGAATTTTAATTTAAAGTTTTTAAGAAATAAAATAAAAAAATTTATGTCTAAAATTATTGTTTTGAGATATGATTTGATATGTTTTAAATGCCTCGTTTACTGTGTTTTGTTTTCTCAGACTGAATGATTTGACATTAAGACTCCTTGAACCCTTAGATGACTGATTTTTTGAACGGCTTGGAAGGGTTGTGACTTTTCAGTATCTAGGGTTTGTTTTGCTTATAAATAGGCAATGTATTCAAAGCTGTAATCATTTTCTACGGTTTGTATTGTTTGCGGAGAGCTAGGACGTTTGAAGTCTTCTTCCTTCAAAGGTAATAATGTCTAATCCGAAATCTTCTTCTAGTTCAAATGATCTGAGTGAATTTTCAAGCGCGGGTGGTACGAGGAGAACAAGATCTTGAATCGAAGTCTTCATCTGCTACCCTTTCTTGTATGAAAGACTCAAATGATGTCGTTACCGCAACTGCTGCCGAAAGAGTTAGAATGATTTCTCCAAGGAAGACACTTCGGCCAGGTTACAACTGGGTTAATCCTAAGGTCCGAGACTTCTTCTCTCGGTATCGCTCTGCTAATGAGCTTCGTGATTTTGTTTCTAATTCTCAGATTTATTATTCTGATTTTGAGAATGATATAATTTCCTTTCAGCGTGTGGGTGATGTTGATAATGTCTGTCATGGTCGAGAAGGCGATAGCAACAAATTTTTTTATTTTTATGCTTGCTTTTTTAAGGACCTCCATATTCGATTGCCCTTAAACGATTTTCAAATGGGCGTTCTTAACATTCTTAATATTGCTCCCACCCAGCTTCATCCTAATGGTTGGGCATCAATGCAAGCTTTTAGCATTTTGTGTAAATTGTTGTCACTCTCTCCCAGCCCTAAAGCTTTTTTGTATTATTATAGCTCTCGGCCAGGTAAACGACCAAGTTGGTTGTCTTTGATTAGTAAGTCTGATATTTGCTTTCTTAAGCCCTTTACGTCGTCATATAAGGATTTTAAAGGAAATTTTTTCAAGATCCTAATAGAGCCCGAAGGACGAGAGTATTTTTTTGATGGGGACACTCCAAAATTTCCCCTGTATTGGACGCAAGATCCATTAAAGTTCAATTCGTGGTCTTGCCACTCGATGAATGCTGCTGATCGTCTGTTATTGAAGTTTTTGGTCATTTCTCGTATCGGATTCCCACCCGCGCTTTACTACAGTTGTATACTTCGAAGAGTCCGCAAGAGGATTTCATCGATATGTGATTGTTTCGCTTTTTTCTTATTTTATAGCATGAGATTTTTAACTTTGCTAAATTTTTCATTGATTTTCAGCATTAATGGCGGCCATCGATCCAAAAGGTCGTTCATATTTTACAAAACTTCTTAACAGAACTAGCGATGTTACTCCGCGGCGTAAAAATGTGGTCAATCCGGTATTGGAGGTGGAAACTGCAGAACCTTTTTCTCGTACTGAAGCCCCTGAAACTGGGAAGGATGACCACGTTGCTGGTCCTTTGAAAAAGTCCAAGAAACGTGGTAGAAGTAGCAAAAAATCACATTCTTCTTCTCAACGTCATCGTCATTGTGAGGATGTTTCAACTGAGCCTCTTCCCGAATCCATTTTTGGTGCTTCAATGAAGTATGCCAAGTTTGTTCAAACTTCATTTACTGAGTCGTCATATAACCTGTTGAAAGCTGAGGATTCTGCTTCTTTAGCTGATTCTATCATCGAGCTTTCGAGTAGGACGTTGTTGATTGGTAAAATGCTGAAAGCCAAGAATGGCAATTGTGTGACTCTTGCTGAATTTGAAAAATTAAAGAATGATTTAGCCGAGAGTAATGAGAAAAATGTTGCACTAAGTTTGCAATTGGAAGAGATGAGTTTGCAGAGCAAGCAACAAGGGATAGAGAAAGAAAATCTTGAGAAAAAAGTTTGTGATTTGGAGGCTGCGAGTTCGAAAATAGGTGAAGAAATCAATGATCTTCGTAATAATAATCAACTTCTTGAAAAGAAAGTTTCGGAGTTATCTTCGGTGAAGGATTGTAATACCAACACTATTAAAGGTATGGAAGATGAAATTGAGCAGTTAAAGGTGGATGTTTTTGAAGCTCAAAACTTTATTTTGGCGCAGCATAAACTGGGCTTTGCAAAGGCTTTGGCACAGGCAAAGTATTTCTACAAGATTCCTATAGATGAAGGCAATTTTGATGTCGTGAAAGATTTCTATAATGGTAACTTAGTACCTGTTAATGAAATTCCTGAGGATGAGGCTGATGATGTTGATGCTGAGAGCTAGATTGATATATGCTCTTATTTTTGTTTATAGCTAAACGAGAATGAATTTGTTTTGGAATGCTGATACATGTATGGATATTTACATTCTTAATGTAATCCCTTTTTTTGGAATGTAATCCTTCTCGGTTTCTTTTTAAGTTGTGTTATCTTGTTTGTTATTTATTGGATATTACTTTTTGTTTTTCATTTGCCGACTATCATTGAATTCGCGGTCGTGACCTTTCGGTTGCATGATTAATTTTGTTTTTCGGTTACAATTAAATGTCACGATAAACCTTTCGGTTTTAAACTCTGAATGCTTAATCTTTCGGTCATTTAATTGAAAATGTTTTAAATGCCATATTTTGGTTTATGAGTGCTTAACTTATACTTCTCAATTTCAATAACCTTAAAATAAGACTACCTTTCGGTTTTTTTAACTTTAAAGCACTGAGTACCTTCCGGTTTTTATAACTTTAAAACATTGAGACTACCTTTGTAACTTTCGAATTGTGAATATATAATATCAAGTTATATAGAATATTTTAATGTAACCTAATGGTTTATTAGTTGATAATTTTAACAGCGATAAATATGGATGGAAGATGTAGTTTAGACAACCTAATGCAAATGTCACCTCTCGGTTTTAGTATTGATTTTGAGTTTAACCAAAATAAAACAACTTCCGTGATTTAGATTTTGATTTATTCTTTCAGTCGAAGATATTTTTATCTCACGTTTTCGGCTTTAATATTCGGCTTATTATATTGTAAAGTATGTCTTAGTCTAATTTATTCGATGTAGCAATCATTTGCTATTTGTTTTTTCGGCATCACTATTGGACAATTATTTTTGGTCGCGAGATATTCTTTCGGGAGGAATTTCACTTGAAGTGAAAGCATCCAAGACCGAAAGTAATATAAGTATGTGTTCTTCGGGTGGGTTTTCACCTGGAATGAAATCATCCAAGACCGAAGGTATTATAAGTAAATGTTTTTTCGGGTGGGTTTTCACCTGGAGTGAAATCATCCAAGACCGAAGGTATTATAAGTAGATGCTTTTTCGGGTGGATTATCACCTGGAGTGAAATCATCCAAGACCAAAGGTATTATAAGTAGATGCTTTTTCGGGTGGGTTTTCACCTGGAGTGAAATCATCCAAGACCGAATAAATGAAAGTGAACGAGATAAATTGTTACTTGATAATACTTCTTCTTCATTGATTGATAAGTATGTACACAAAGTCTTCTTTTTATATCTTCTACTTTAACTAAAATAAAACTTTAAATGACTTGCATTCCATGTTTTTGGTATTACTTTTTCTTCCAAAGTTTCTAATCTATAAGCTCCATTTTGCAGATTTTCTAGTACCCTGAACGGACCTTCCTAGTTAGATGCTAGCTTTCCATGTCGCGGATCTTTTCGTGCATCAGTTCGCATTCTCCATACCAAATCCCCCTCTTTAAAGTCTCTTAATTTTACTTTCGCATTGAACCTCTTCATCGCTCTTCTCTTTACTGCTGCCTCTTTTATTTTTGCTCGCTCTCTAAGTTCTTCAATAAGATCAAGATCGGTCCTCAAACATTCATTGTTAATATTCCAGTCTTCTATTTGCCTTCGTAGTGTTGGTTCATTTACTTCTACAGGTAGCATTGCATCGGTTCCGTACGTGAGGTTGAATGGTGTTTCACCAGTTGAAGTTTGTGGTGTGCACCTATATTCCCATAATATCTCTGGCAACTTCTCTGCCCACAAACCTTTGGCGCTTCCTAACCTCTTCTTTAACTGTCCAAGGATAACTTTGTTTGCAGCTTCCGCCTGTCCATTCGTTTGTGGATGTTCAACTGAAGTCCTTGTTGACTTGATTCCCAAATCTGCATAAAATTCCATAAGTTTTTTGTCAATGAATTGTCAGCCATTGTCAGTTATAATGGTGTGTGGGATTCCAAATCGACATATTATATTTTTCCGTACAAACGTTTGAACTTGCTAAGTTGTTATCTTAGTCAATGCTTCTGCTTCTATCCATTTTGTGAAGTAGTCTATGGCTACTATCACGAACTTAGTTTGTCCTCGTCCAAGTGGAAATGGACCAAGTATATCAATTCCCCACTTTGCAAATGACCATGGAGAAACAATTCCTTGCAACTCTTGTGCTGGTATATGATTTAAACTTCCAAACTTTTGACATTTCTTGCATGTTTTAACATAGATTTCGCAATCTTTTCGGAGTGTTGGCCAGTAATATCCGGCTCTGCAAACTTTTGTTGCCATTGTCCGAGCTCCACAGTGTAATCCACAAATTCCTTCATGAAGTTCTTTCACTACATACTGAGCTTGCTCTTTTGAGAGACATTTTAACAAAGGCATTGAATGTCCTCTTTTGTAGAGTTCATCTCCAATTAAGACAAAACTAGCTACTTTTTTTGTCATTTTTGTATCCGGTTCAACACCTTGCTCTTGGTTCTTTATCACTTCTATATATGTTTTTATCCATTCATCCTTTGATGTTGCAATATTGAAGCATTCCTCTAAACCAATTGTCGGATGACTGAGGGTTTGTTGTATGACTGAGTTATGTTGTAGTTGTCGTTGTTGACTTGCTAATTTGGATAATGAATCTGCTTTCATATTCAATTCTCTCGGAATATATTTTATTTCGGCCTTATTGAAACATTGCATAATATTTAATACCTTATGATAATATTGCATCAATAATGGATTTTTTACCTAATAATCTCCTCGTACCTGTCCCACTAAGAGTTGAGAGTCACTTTTGCAAATGACATTTTCGACTCCCATGTCTCTGGCCAATAATAATCCTGCAACAAGAGCTTCGTATTCGGCTTGGTTGTTGGATGTTCTGAACTCGAATCTCAATGCCATCTCTATTTGGAAGTTGTCTGGTCCTTCAAGTACTATCCCTGCTCCGTTCCCTTTTTTGCTTGACGCGCCATCTACATATAATGTCCATTGTTCCTGTTGTGTTGTTGTCGGCATCTGGATGATGAAATCCGCAAGGGATTGGGCTTTGATTGGTCCTCTTGGTTCATATTTGATTCCATATTCTGAAAGGTCCATTGACCATGTCACCATTGTACCTGCAAGTTCTGGTTTTCTCAAAATTTTAGATATTGGATAATCTGTCCTCACAATTATTTGATGATTCTGAAAATATGGCCGAAGACGTCTTGCGGCGTACACCAGAGTTAAGGCAACTTTTTCAACCTTGGGGTATCTGGTTTCGGCATTTTTGAGGGATCTACTTACAAAATATACTGGTTTTTGCTCCGGGTTCTCTTGGATTAATGTTGCTCCTATGGCTTCATTTGAAGTTGCTAAGTATACTATGACGGGTTGGGTTGACACAGGTTTAACTAAGATTGGTGGTTCAGCTACCATACTTTTGATTTGAGAAAAGGCTTGCTCACACTTTTCACTCCACTCAAAGGTTTCGGATTTTTTTAACAAGTTTACTATCGGTTTAGTTTTTTCAGCCAATATTGGTAAAAATCTTGACAATGAGTTTAGCTTTCCCACTAGTCTTTGCACTTCCTTCAAGTTTTTTAGACTTCCCATCTTCATTATTGCTTCGCATTTATCAGGATTTGCCTCAATTCCCCTGTTGGTTAGCATAAAGCCCAAAAAATTTCCACCTTTGACGCCGAAAACGCACTTTTCTGGATTGAGACGTATATTGTACTTTCTTATGCGTGCAAACACTTCCTCAAGGTCTCCCAAATGTTTTTCTACCTCTCCTGATTTCACAACCATATCATCAACATACACTTCCATGTTCTTTCCAATTTGATCTTTGAACACCTTGTCCATCAATCTTTGATATGTTGCTCCAGCATTCTTCAAACCGAAAGCCATGACTTTATAACAATAATTTGCAGTATCTATGGTGAAAGCTGTTTTTGGAACATCCGGTTCATACATTTGTATTTGGTTATACCCTGAATAAGCATCGAAAAAGCTCATCATCTCTTGTCCAGACGCCCCATCCACCAATCGGTCTATGTTGGGTAATGGATATGTATCTTTCGAGCAAGCTTTATTCAGGTCTGTATAGTCTGTACACATTCTCCATTTTCCATTCGGTTTCTTGACAAGTACCACATTGGATAACCATGTCGTGTACTGGGCTTCTTTAATGAAACCAGCTTGCATCAACTTCTCAGTTTCTTCAATTGCTGCCTTTCACCTTTCTTCACCCAACTTTCTTCGTTTTTGAGATACCGGTCTCGCTTCTCGACACACAGACAATTTGTGACAAATTACCTTCGAATCAATTCCAGGTATATCAGATGGTTTCCAAGCAAATAAGTCTTTATTGTTACGTAACACTGTGATGAGTTTGTTCAATAATTCTTCGGGCAAACTTCCACTTACATAAGTGCATTGCTTCTCGTCCCGGCCCAATACCACAGTTGTGGTCTCTTCTTTCGGTTCTAACCTTTCGTCATTTAATCTTGGGTCCAAATCTGCCATTGCCACCATTCTTTCAGTATCTTTGTTTGCTTTCAAATTCATCTTCAAACCTGCTGCATAACACTCTCGAGCATCTGTTTGATTGACATAGACCGTTGCTATCTCCCCCTTCTCTGTTGGAAATTTCATGGCTAAGTGTGGTGTTGAAACTATTGCCCCCAACTTGTTCAAAGAAGATCCCCCCCCCAACAACACATTATATGATGTAGAAGCATCCACCACCAAGTATCTGATTTTAATCTTTTTAGTTTTACTGCCTCTTCCAAATGTGGTCATCAAATCAACATATCATTTTGTGCTAACTCTCTCCCCCGAGAAACCAATGATTTGTTCTCGGAAAGGTACAATATCTTCTTCTCTTAGATGCAACCTTTTGAAAGTATCCCAAAATAAAATATCAACTGAACTCCCCTGATCAACCAAGGTTTTCATGACGGCATATTCGGCTATTTCTACTGTTATCACCATAGGGTCGTCGTGATCAGGATCAATTTCTTGAAAATCTTCATCTGTAAAAAGCATTGGTGGCAAAGTTCTTCTTTTGAAAATATGATTAATGGTTCTGATACTTCTCCAATGTTGTTTCCTTGCTGATGAGGATTCCTTTCCAGAGAAACCACCTGAAATTGTGTTTATAAACCCCCTGACAGGCCTCCCCAAACTTCGCTCCCTACTTCGCCTTACTGACTGCGTATTTTGATAAGTTCTATCATTTCTTCCTTTCAGCCTCCCACCTCTTCTATCATCTCTCTTTTCTACTCTTTTATTTTCTCTTCTTTCAAATCTCTCCACCCTTCTCTCTCCTATCTCACTCCCTCTCAATCCTCTCTCCGGACTTAACCTCAGTCTTGTATTTCCTCCTCGAACAAAACGTTTCAACTGCCCTGCTTGAATTAATTCCTCTATCCTATCTTTCAACCCAATACATTTCTCTGTATGATGACCATGATTTTTATGATATTCACAGTGTTTAGTGTGGTATGCCATTTCCGGTGTTCTCGCTTTTCTAGGTGGTGGTATTATCTCTGCCGCCATGGCTTCTTGTAGGACTCTTGTTCTGTTTGTATTCAAGGGTGTGTATTGCTGGAACTTTCGGCTTCTAAATTCTTCTCTAGCTCTTCTAGCCATAGGTCCACTCTCTCTTTCTATCACCTTCTTTTCACATCCATCAATCCTTACCTGATTTCGAAACTCTCTCAGTTCTTCCATTTGCATGAATTTCGATGCTCGCTGTCTTAACTCATCCAAATTGGTCGCAGGTTTCTTGCAAAGACTGTCAGCAAATGGTCTTGGTTTCAACGCTGTTATCATATGATGCATGGTAACCTCTGGGCTGAGATTTCGAATTCCCAGGGCAACTCTTCCAAAGCGTTCCATGAACATCCTCAACGACTCTCCTTTCTCTTGTCTTATGTTTACCAAGGCAATCGAGGTTAGATGATGAGGACGACTGGTTGCAAACTGAGCACCAAACTTTTCCACCAATGTATCAAAATAGTCTACACTTAAGGGTGGGAGACGTGTGAACCAACTCAATGTTGCACCTCTCAACGTCGTAGGGAACACCCTGCATCATAACAGCATTGTTCCATGTATATAAACTAATTTGTGTGGTGTATATTGCGATATGTTCGTCAGGGTCTGTGCTTCCGTCATATTTGTCAATAGTCAGATTTTTCCAATTATCAGGTAGTGGAGTATCAACTATAACGTCATAGAAGGGATGTTTTCTTGAAGATGCCCCTGCGAAAACTTCAGAATCTTCTAGCAATCTTCTTTTTGTTTGGGAACTCTCATTATGATGAATCCTCTCATTCACTTGTGCTCTCAGCTGAACGGTTTCAAAGGATGAGTTTAAAACTGTCTCTTCTTGTAACTTTCTCCTCATGCGTGCCTTTTCGGCTCTTAGCACACTTAGCTCTTCTTCATTACTCTTTTTTAACATCTCAAACTCTTTCTGTAGCTGTATCAACATTGTCATTGGCATGCTAACATTATCTGCCTGCTCTCCTCCTTGTTCTTCTCTTTGATTCATCTTGTCTTCTACCTTTTTCAACTATTTCTTGGTCCCACGGTGGGCGCCAAAATGTTCTTACAACAGGGACCAAGAACACTAGAATCAGGTTGACAAGATTATCTCTTATATAAATCTTTCGATCTTGGGCTGGACTCTCTCGGTTTCCTCTTGGGCTGGATACTTTGGGCTTTTCCTTAAGGTAGATGCTCTCGACTTCTCCTCACGCTGGCTGTTCTCGGCTTCTCCTCACGCTGGCTGCTCTCGGCTTCTTCTCTCGGTGGGTACTCTCGGTTTCTCCTTTCGACGGGTACTCTCGGCTTCTCCTTCACAGAGATTGGGGGGGTGTACCTGCAAGTCGCTCCGATGCCAAAGTCAGAAATAGTTTAACATTTTTCAGATAAAAATCACTCTTACCTTTTTTCTTACGTTAACCTCCTATTTATAGGATTTCTTTAATGGGCTTTCCACTTTACCTTTGGACTTTCTTTCCACACCATTTTATTATTTACGCACCCCCTAATGCAGGTTTCTATCTTATTTGGCCTTATTATAATAATATTTATATTTTGTTTTATTCTTTTATTGTATAACCTCTCGGTTATGTGTAGTATCTAGCTTTCGGCTAAAGCTTATCAGCACAACACTTGTGTATAACCTCTCGGTTATGTTTAGTATTTAGCTCTCGGCTTAACCTCTCGGTTTTAGCCTACCAGTACACTTATAAAACCGGTTTATAAGATGATGTTTGCACTCACTTATAAGGATGACAAAATTGAGTGAACTCGTAGCCCGCTATCAAAAAGCGTGAGGCGGACTCACTAATCTAACATGTTGACCTACTTAACCCAATCCGCATAACCTGCAGCCCACACGAGCCAACAGCGAGACAGGCGGGTTGGCCTGCTGCCCCGCATAAATAGAAAATATAATTATATTATTTTTCTGCAAAAAAATCATATCTCACTCATTCATTATTGTAGTGTAACTTTTATTTTATTTTAAAAAAATTAAATTTAATGTACTAAAAAAGAAATGTTTTATTTTAATCATCTAAACGAGTTAATATTAAGAGTGACAATTGATTTAATTTTAAGTAAAGTCTTCTATTTAAAATTTGTTAATAAAAAATATAATATAAAGAAGAGATTTCAACAAGATACTCCTTCAAAAGTTAGTCATCTTCATTAAAATATTTTGTAAAAAAACTTTGATAAGATATTCTGATAAATTCACATAGATGTAAAACAAAACTTTAATTATTTTTAATCAAGCCTTCTAACAACCCTCATACTTAAATTCATTTTTTTTATCTTAATTGAATGAATTGAAACATGGATAAAATTTTAATTTTTCAATACGAGAAATAATTTTTTATAATTAATGAAATTTTATTTTTTTCTAAAAAAATGTTTTCCTTATGCGGGCCGGCCCATAGGCCCGTGGACTACCATGCGGAGCGGGTCAGTGACATGAGTCTATATTCCTTGTGTGGGGCAAGCCAACCCGCATTGTCATCCCTACCCACTTATACACTATGTAATGTCCTTATCTCTAGTCGGTGTGGGATCTCCAATACACTCCCCTCACGTCGAGAACCTCCAACTCGTGCGTGAGACTATATATTATGGATGATCCAATAACGACCCTATAGTGGGTGGCCTGATAAGCCCAACAAACTCTTACTAAGATATGTTGTAAATTGCTTTGATACCATGTTAAAAGGTGAACTTAAGAGTAACTCAACCTTATAAAACCAACTTATAAGGTAAAGTTTGTGTTATGGTGTTCTAGGGGAGGAAGGGTTAGGGCACCAAAAACTGAAAAGGAAGGAAAAGTCTAGAATGATAAAATTAAAATTAACTTTCTTCCCTTCTCTATTACATAGAATTGTCTTATAAAGACCACAAAAATTATTGTAAGTCAATCCTTATAGGACAGTTGTTTCCTCTACTAACAGAAAGATATAACCATAAGATTTTCTCTTAGATATGACAACTAATGCTTCTAGATGTAATCTTTAAACTTTGCGGACTTTGTTGTTTTCCTGATGGGCCTTGAAGATGTGGGCCTAGTATCAATTGCCTCCTCCTGGGAAACAACCTTGTACTCAAGGTTGGTAGGAATTAGGTAAGTGGGGTTAAATGGAAGTGAAACAAAAGGAATTGAATGTTGGGCTCCGGGGTAGGAGAACTGGGTCGTAGGAATTGTGTGTAGGACATTAGTTGGACCGGGAGTGGAATTGCAATATTTGGGCTCTTGTGAATGACTTGTAAAAGGAAGGGTCTAGCAGGTGGGAGTAGGTGAGAAAGTGGGGATAGTTGGTGTTATTAATGAGGTAGGTGTAAAGTTGGGGGCAGTTGGCGTTACTAATGAGGTAGGTGAAAACTTAGTGGCTGCTAATGGTAATAATGAAGGGGTGGGTGTAGTTGAAGGATTAGGCACGGTTGGGGTTATTAATAAGGGTGATGGGGTAGTGAAAAATTAGGGAAAGTGGGTGGTAATAATTAGGGTGCAGGTCCAAGTGGTTGAATGCTGATGGAATGGCTGTGCGGTTTAATATGAGTCGTTGATGGTGGAAATGTGGTCGTAACTAAAGTGTTTTGAGTTGGGTTTGATATTACAAGTTGGTTTGAAAGTGTGGACTGAGAAGTAGTGTTCGTTGAGTTAGGAAAAAGGGTTGGGAGTGTGCGGGAGATGGACGAGGGGGCGTCGTCCTCTTGGGGAAAATGGAAGGAAGGGGGTGGTTTAGGCCGTGATAGGGTTTAAGCAAAGAGATGTGGAAGACAAAGTGGATTTTGGAGGAGGATGGAAGGAGGAGTTCATAGGCAACCTCGTCGATGCAGTGGCTTATAAGGGTAAGGACCATAGAATTTTCGGGAGAGCTTGTTGTGACCCATTTCGAAAAGATACGTTTGGCAGTAAGCTTGGCGATAGAGGAGAACCCAATCGCTGACGTTGAAAGTGTGCTGGCGACGAGTCTTGTTTGTTGTGAGTGTCATGCGTTGTTGTGTTTTCGCGAGGGTAGCTTTCAACTGTTGGAGCATCTGGGTACGTTCGTGGAGCGTGGTGTCAAGGGTGAACTTTGTGGTTGTTCTTGGAACGTAGTCGGGAATTGTTGATGGAGGTTGTCCTTATAGAGCCTGGAAATGAATGGTTTTGATGGCGGAGTGATATGATGAGTTGTACCAAAACTCTGCTAGATGCAAAAATTTGTACCAAGTTTGCGGATTGTCATTGGTAAAACATCTCAGGTATATTTATACACTCATATTGATAACTTCTATTTGACCATCAGTTTGTGGATGGTAAGTTATGCTAAATTTTAATTTTGTGCCTTGTAGGTGAAACAGTTCTTTCCAGAAATTGCTAAGGAACAGAGAATCCCGATCAGAAATGATAGACTTTGGAACTCCATACAACCTGCACATCTCAATAAATAAAAATATTAGCTAACTGGGTGGCATTGAAGGAGGTGGGTAGGGCAATGAAATGGACATATTTGGACAATCTATCACAGACTACCCATAAGACGGTGTGGCCAAAAGGTGAACGTAAGTGGTTGATAAAATTTGTGGTTAATTCTTCCCAAAGCTTAGCTGGTATGGGTATTGGTAGGAGTAGTCCTAATGGTTTTTTATTACAAGGCTTGTTTTATTGACAAGGAAGACACTCTTGGATGTATGTTTTTGTATCACACTACATTCCGGGCCAGTAGAAGGATGTTGCTAGTCGTGCCATGGTAGCTTTGAGACCCAAGTGACCTGCTGATGGAGTGGCGTGAAATTCATTCAACATTGTAGACCGAAGGGCACCCATGGCTGGCAAATAAAGGCGTTGGCGATGGTAAAGGAGACCTCGTTGAAGATGGTATGCCGAGGTAGGTGATGAAATTAATTGTTGCACTTCTTTTATTCCCTCTTCTAATGCGTAATAATTGTATAAGTTTGTGAGAATGTTGGGAATTGGTGAAGACTCTGCAAAAAATGAGAGATGATGATGGTCTGGATAGAAAATCAGCAGCTTGATTGTAGCGTCCAATGCGGTATATGATTTTGAAACTGTACCCAAGAGTTTGGTGGCCCATTTTTTTTTTTTGCTCAGGCGTGTGGCAAGAATTGGTAAGTAATCCCTTCAAGCTCTATTGATCGGTTAGGATTTTGAAATGTGTTCCAATAAGATAGTGACGTAATTTTTTTAATGCCTCTGTAGTGGCTAGCATTTCTCGAACATAAACTGCACTATTTTGCATCTTTTGACAGAGCTTTTTGCTGAAAATCGCAAGAGGATGACCTTCTTGAAATAGCATTGCACCAATGGCAACGTTCGACGCATCTGTTTCAACGACAAAGGGCATAGAAAAATCCGAAAGATGTAGCATTGGCACCGTAGTTAGAATTTTTTTTAATTGTACAAAGGCCTCTTGAGCCGTTGTAGTCCATAACTTCGACAATCTTAGTAAATCCGTGAATGGAGAGGCAAGAGTGGCATATCGGTGAATGAGTTTTCTATAAAATCTCGTAATGCCAAAAAATGCACGAAGAGTGGTGAGGGATGTGTTGAATCAAGTATGTTCAAGTTTTGAAGAATCCAAACCCTTTGAAGTTTGATGGAAGGCTGGTTGTGCTTGCTATTGCAGAGATGTTTTAGAATAGGATCTGGGGTAGATTTTGTGTGTAAATCTACTCTTGATTGAATCCAAAGCTTAAGCATTCTTAAATCTTTTAATTGAAAGTGTTTTTCAAAACTAAGTGAAGAAGGGCACGTTACCTGGGGACAACAACAAGGGGAGGATTCTTAGGAGAGGATCCATAGGAGACAAAGATATCTTGGTCATTCATGATGTTCTCTATGTAGAAGGATTAAAGCAGAATCTGCTAAGCATTAGTCAATTGTGTGACAAAGGATATCAGGTTATCTTCAAAACAAACTCCTGTGAAATTTGTCTTCCCAACACAAACGAGGTAATGTTGATTGGTAAGAGAATCAATAATGTTTATCTTTTAGATATCTCTTCACCTTGTTCAATTGGTTGTCTTCTATCCAAGCATGATGAGTCTTGGCTTTGGCATAGAAGAATTGCTCACATTCACATGAATCACTTGAACAAGTTGATTTCTAAAGATCTTGTGATTGGGCTGCCAAAGCTCAAGTTTGAGAAGGACCATATCTGTGAAGCTTGCCAAAAGGGGAAACAAGTGAAAAACTCTTTTAAAATAAAAAATGTTGTTTCTTCTTTAAAACCTCTTGAGCTACTTCACATGGATCTTTTTGGACCTTCAAGAACCATGAGCCTTGGTGGAAACTACTATACTCTTGTTATTGTGGATGAATTTTTCTAGGTTCAATTGGACTCTCTTCTTGGAATCAAAAAGTGATGCCTTCTCTGCATTCAAGAAGCTTTCTAGAATATTGCAAAATACAAAGAACAGCAACATAGGCTCAATAAGAAGTGATCATGGAGGTGAATTCCAAAATGAAAAGTTCAACAAGTTTTGTGAAAAGATGGGAATTCTGCACAATTTTTCAGCTCCAAGAACTCCACAGCAGAATGGTGTGGTGGAGAGGAAGAACAAGTCTCTTGAAGAACTAGCTAGAACAATGCTAAGTGAATCTTCTCTACCTAAGTATTTTTGGGCTGATGCAATTAGCACCTCTTGCTATGTGATGAATAGAGTGCTAATTAGGCCAATTCTAAAGAAGACTCCTTATGAACTCTTCAATGGAAGGAAGCCAAACATCAATCATCTCAGAGTTTTCGGTTGCAGTTGTCTTGTTCTCAACAATGGAAAGGAAAACCTAGGGAAGTTTGATGAAAAAGTTGATCATGGTATCTTCATAGGCTATTCTCTAACAAGTCATGCATACAGAATCTACAACAAGAGGCTAATGACTGTAGAAGAGTCTGTTCATGTTGTCTTTGATGAAGTGGATCGCAAAAGCATTTAAATCTCGAAGAATAGTGTTGAAGAGGATGAGTAGAACATCAGTTTAGAGTGTTAGAAAAGATGGCTTTAAACTAGAGGGAGGTGAATTATTTAAAGAGGGTTTTCGCAAACTTTTCAAAACTAGAATGAATTTATCTCAGGAACCAATTGATTCAGCAATTCAGTTAACCAAAACAGCAAGCAAAAGTTATCGTACCAGAAAAACAATCGGTTGTTTCGTAGAAACAATCGGTTGTTTAGACCAGCAAACAACAAATAAACTGAATTTAAAGAGTTAGAGATAGAAAGATTGTACACAGTTGTTTATACTGGTTCACTCCAAACCAGAGCTACATCCAGTCTTCTCAGAAACCCTGAGGATATCCACTAAGCAATCACCACTTGATCACTTACACAACAACCAAGAGAATGACCTTGAACACCTCAAGAAACACACTCTCCTTGGCCAACACTAAGATTGCTGATCTTGAACACCTCAAGAACACACAGCCAATCTCAGCAAACACAGAAACGAATTGTTCAACAGAGTACAAGGATTACACTTGTTACAGAAGATAATCTGAAATCAATACAAGCAGAATCCTATTCCAACACTTTGATTAACCACAAACTCTTAGCAATCTCAGCACTTTGAAAAACTCTCTTGAAAAACTTTGTCAAAGATCCTTAATTGTCAAATCTGTTTTTCTGAATTTATTCAAAGATGTAGTTTGTTATCAAATCTTAACAAACTCTTAAATTGCATTAAAAGATTGGTCAAAACATTTAATGATTGGAGCGTAAGTAGTTAAAACATTTAAAGCTCAGCCAAAGAAAACAGTTTTTCTGTTATGGTCCCAAAACAAACAATCGGTTGTTTCCTCAAATCAATCGGTTGTTTTGGTATTTAACAGTTCAACCATTCAAAACAGTTTTCAATCTTTTTCTCAAAACACCTAAGTATAAACAATCGGTTGTTTCAACAAAACAATCGGTTGTTTTAACTTAGTTTGAAAACATTTTTCTTTCACAAAGATTGAGAATGCTAATGCTTTAGATTTAATCACAGGGTGGATTACAACATATAAACTACCCCAGAACAAAGCTTAAACCAGCACAACAACGTCAAGCATAGTAGAGGCTTCAACATCCTTCAAAGAATTTGGATTCTTCAAAACATGAACACCATTTGGTTCAACATAGAGAAGTTGGACATCTGTGCTGAAAAACAACCGGTTGATTCCTCGAAACAACCGATTGAAATTCTGCAGCAGAGTGAGTTGCCCAAAGAATAGAGTATTCCTAGAGATCTGTCAGTGGAGAACATCATTGGGCAGATAAAGGAAGGTGTCTCAACACGTAGCTCCATCTCAAACTTCTGCAGGCACACTGCTTTTGTCTCTCAAATTGAACCAAAGTCAATTGATGAAGCTCTCAAGGATGAAAAGTGGGTTGAAGCTATGCATGAAGAGCTAAATCAGTTTGCAAGGAATGAGGTATGGTTTCTTGTCCCTAAAACAGCTAAGATGAACATCATTGGTTCGAAGTGGGTGTTCAGAAACAAACTGGATGAGGATGGTGTGATTACAAGGAACAAAGCAAGGCTAGTTGCCAAAGGCTACAATCAAGAGGAAGGAATTGATTATGGTGAAACCTTTGCTCCTGTTGCAAGATTGAAAGTTGTGAGGTTGCTGCTGGCTTTTGTATGTATGAGTGGTTTTAAACTCTTTCAAATGGATGTCAAGAGTGCCTTTTAAAATGGCTACATCAATGAGGAAGTGTATGTGGATCAACCACCGGGCTTTGAAGATCACCAATATCCCAATCATGTCTTCAAGCTGAAAAAGGCTTTGTATGGGCTAAAGCAAGCTCCAAGGCAGTGGTATGAAAGGCTTAGCAACTTCTTGTTGTCTCATGGCTATGAAAGAGGAATGATTGACAAGACTCTCTTCATCAAAAAGTCAAATTCTGAAATTATCCTTGTGCAAATCTATGTTTATGACATCATCTTTGGTGCTACACAAGATAGTCTGTGTGAAGAATTTGTGGTTGCTATGAAAGGTGAGTTTGAAATGTCTATGATGGGAGAATTGTCTTTCTTTCTTGGATTGCAGGTTAAGCAAACAAAGGATGGAATCTTTCTATGCCAATCAAAGTATTGTAAAGAGATTCTCAAGAAATTTGAAATGGAGAGTTGCAAGGAAGCAAGCACACCTATGTCATTAAGCTGCTACATGGATGCAGATACTGCTGGAAAAGAGGTAGATCAAACTAAATACAGAGGTTTGATTGGCTCTTTGCTCTATCTAACAGCAAGTGGGACCGGGGAGGGAGTCTCAATCGATCTTTTCTAGGATTCCTTATCACGCCACGCACGTAGACTGGACATCATGTTTGCGGTATGTCTTTGTGCAAGATATCAAGCAAATCCGAAAGAGTCACACTTCAAAGCTGCAAAGAGAATTCTGAAATATCTCAAAGGAACATCAACTGTTGGGTTATGGTATCCTTCTCACTCTCCCATTCATTTAATTGGCTATTCAGATTCTGATTTTGCAGGATGCAAGCTAGATAGGAAAAGCACAAGTGGCACTTGCCATCTTCTTGGTTCAAGCTTCATCTCATGGCATAGCAAGAAGCAAGCATGTGTGTCCCTCTCTACTGTTGAGGCTAAGTACATAGCTGTTGGAAGCTGTTGTGCACAAATCCTATGGCTCAAACAACAACTTGCAGACTTTGGATTGCAAATCAGCAAGGTCCCTTTTATGTGTGACAATACAAGTGCTATCAATCTTACCAAAAATCAGATTCAGCACTCAAGACCTAAGCATATTGAGATACGCCATCATTTCATCAGGGATCATGTGAGCAATGGGGACTGTGAAATGAAGTTTGTTGAGACAAAACTGCAGCTAGCTGATATCTTCACAAAACCTTTACCAAAAGAGAGGTTCTTCTTTTTGAGAAATGAGTTAGGTATCCTTGACCTTCAAAATCTTTCCTAAATCTGTTTTAATACCTGTAAAGAGTCTATTTGTGAAGACAAATAGGGGGAGAATTGATTGGTTCTTGTGTATCTCTCTCTGGAATTGTTTAAAACTGCTGAAATCTCTGATTTTAAAACTGTTTTTGCTTCTGCTGATAGAAACAACCGATTGTTTGTCTGGAATATTGTTTTCAACATGTGAAAATCTAACCTGTTGTTGTAGGAAGCATTAGATTGTATATATGTTGTTTTTGCAGGAACTGCTTCAGATTCAATCATATCCAACACAAGCAACCAGGGATTTGTCTTCACCAAATAGGGGAAGATTGTTGAATTAAGTGTGTTCAAGCTTTGAAGAATCCAAACCCTTTGAAGTTTGATGGAAGGCTGGTTGTGCTTGCTGTTGCAGAGATGTTTTAGAATAGGATCTGGGGTAGATTTTGTGTGTAAATCCACTCTTAATTGAATCCAAAGCTTAAGCATTCTTAAACCTTTTAATTGAAAGTGTTTTTCAAAACTAAGTGAAAAACAACCTATTGTTTTGTCGAAATAACCGATTATTTTATACTTAAGGTGTTTTTAGAAAGGTTGAAAATTGTTTTTGATGGTTGACTTGCTGTCAAACCAAAACAACCGATTGATTCGAGCATTCAACCGATTGTTTGTTTTGGGACCATAATAGAAAACTGTTTTGTGCTTTTGAATGAGCATTAAATGATTTTATAACTGATTACGCTCTAGTTTTAAATGCTTTGACCAGTCTTTGAAAGCAATAAATAGTTTGTTATGTTTATGTAACAAACAAGAACTTAGTTTTAATCAAAAGAAAAACAAATTTGAGTTTTTCATAGATTTGGCTTTTGAAGGGTTGAAGTTTGCTTTTGAGATTGCTTGGATCAAGAGAGTGTGGAATAGGAATTTCATCTTGTATTGATTTCAGATCTTTTCTATAACAAGTGTAATCCTTTGTACTTTGAAGAAACTCTGTGTGTAAAGCTGAGAAGTGTTGTGTGTTCTTGAGGTTGTCAAGATCAGCATTCTTAGTGGTGTTTGTGCTGAGCCAAAGGAAGTGTGTGTCTTGAGGGGATCAAGGTCACTTCTTTGGTGGTGTTGTAAGTAATCTATGGTTGATTGCTTAGTGGATTCCCCAGTGGTTTCTGGGAAGACTGGATGTAGCTCTTAGTTTAAAAGTGAACTAGTATAACTTTGTGTGTACAATCTCTCTATCCCTTGAACTCTTTAAATTCAGTTTATATTGTGAACTGGTATAAACAACCGATTGTTTCTGCGAAACAACCGATTGTTTTTCTGGTGTTGTGCTAAATTGCTTTGTGTTTTTGGCAAACTGAATTCTGAATCAAGTTTTCTCGAAGTGATTTCATTCTAGACTTAAAAGTTTGCGAAAACCCTCTTTAAACCATTCACCCCCCCCTCTAGTTTAAAGCCATACATTCTAACAGGATGTGGGTTTGGGCCAAAGTAGAATGACCTGTATTTTGTCTATGTTTGGGGTGACGGTGCCTTCTTGAATAAGATGGTCCAAATACAAAGAATTTGTTGTTTTCCAACAACTGTAGAACGAGAGTTAGGTGTTAGATGTGTTCGGGCATAAACTGACTATAAATAAGGATGTCATAAAAAAACACTAGGACAAAATGGCGTATATGTGGTGTTAGAAGGTCATTCATGGTTGCTTGAAAGGTAGAGGGTGCATTAGAGAGGCCAAAAGGCATAACTAGAAATTTGTAATGCCCATCAAAAGTTCTAAAAATTGTTTTATGGCAATCCTTAGGGTCTACTCTTATTTGATGATACCCTAAGCGGAGATCTAGTTTGATGAACACTTTAGCCACGGTTAATTCATCCAATAACTCATCAATTGTGGGAATAGGAAAATGATCCTTCATTGTGATAGCATTTAGGGCTCTGTAGTCTACGCAAAAATGCCAAGTACCATTTTTTTTATTAAGATGACTGGAGAGGAGAATGGGCTGGTGCTGGGACGAATGATGCCTTCGGTTAGCATTTCGTGAATGAGGGATGTCATAGTGTGTTTATGAGCATGTGGATAGTGGTATAGCTTGATATTAACTGGGGAGGACTGGGAAGGAGGGGAATGTGATGGTTGTGGGGTCGTGAGGGGGTAGGCCATGGGGACGTGAAAAAATTGTGGTGTACCTTTGTAATAGCTGGGTAATATCTGGATGGGGGGGGAAGGGGGAGAGTTGGAGTAATGAACAGTGGGGTAGTGTGGTTGGAAGGTAAGATGAATAGAGGCTACAATGTTGTTATGTAAGAGTTGGCAAATATGGTTGGGAGAAGCATGGTTGTGGAGAAATTTGTAGATGTCGTGGAGGGTGATTGAAAAACCCTTATGATTGAAGGAAATATGAGGTATAGAAAAATAATCTTGTAAAGGACCCAAGGAGCGTAGCCAGTCCATTCCAATGACCATATCAGTGCCTTCAATTGGAATAAGGTAGAAAGGAATAGAAAAATTATGGTGTTGTATGAAAACCGAAACATTAGGACAAAGAGACGAACAATGTATTTGTTCTCCATTTCCCACCATGATTGAAAAGGGTGTGATAGGAATGGTACACAATTAGAGGTGTTATGCTAGACGGGGTTGCAGTATGTTATGGGAACTGCTGGTGTCTATAAGGATAGTGATAGAAAGATGACCAAGGAAACCTTCAAGTTTAAAAGTATTGTATGAAGGGGTGCCGGAAAGGGCTTGTAATGATAGGAGAAATATGAGTGGTGTCGTCTATTTCAGGGTTGGAAAAAGTGGTGGGGTTTAGGTTGGAAAAATTGTGTGTGGAGGTATCAGTAGGATTTTCTGGGGTGGTATCTTCACTCAACAATAGTAGAAAACGACTAGAATTGCATTTGTGACCTGGAAATTTTTTTGCATCACAATTGTAGCAAAAGCTAGTAGCTCTACGCTCTTGGAGTTGGGCGGAGGTGAGTTTATCTGCTTGAAATAGCCAATCTAATGGGTCTGTACCATCAAAAAAAGAAAGCTGAATTTTAGGGGGGCGTATAGGAGAAGGAGTGATGGGGGGAGGAATGGTGGTAGTAACGTTAGCTTGAGAAGTGTTTGATAGAGGTGGTGGAAGAGAGGTTGTAGCATCTATGGGGAAATGGTCGATGGAAGAAGTGGGATCTATAATAGGGGGAATGGTGTGGTGTTGAGCGAATAGGGTAGTGAAGATGCTAGTGAGGATATTGGTTAGGGTGTCTTGTTTGGGTTTCCATGGTTTGTTGTAGAGCCAGGTAGCAATTATCATGGTGTTCTTGGGTGGTATGGAATTGCGTTTGCAAAGTAGCTAATTTATCAATGATGGTCTAAAGTGTTTCTTCTAGGTCTTTGGATGGTTTGGGAGGCATGGAGGTAGGTCAATAAAAGCACCAAGTTGTTACGGTGTTCTAGGGGGGGAAGGGTTATGGCACCAAAAACTGAAAAGGAAGGAAAAGTGTAGAAGGGTAAAATTAAAATTAACTTTCTTTCCTTCTCTATTACATAGAATTGTCTTATAAAGACCACATAAATTATTGTAAGTCAATCACCATAGGACAATTGTTTCCTCTACTAACAAAAATATATAACTATAAGATTTTTCTTTAGATATGACAGTTAATGCTTCTAGATGTAAACTTTAAACTTTGCGGGCTTTGTTGTTTTCCTGATGGGCCTCAAAGATGTGGACCTAGTATCAGTTTGCATCCACTTATATCATACGAAATGTCTTATCTATAATCGATGTGAATTTCCAACACATAATTTTATATTTTCTCAATTTACGTGTCCTATTCACCTTTTTTTATCAATAAAATATTTATAATTTTTTGAAAGAATAAGATAACTTGCTTGGTTTCTCTTGCTCTCTTGAGAGTCTAATCCTTCGAGTGGCAATAACTTTATTTTACCTTCTAAGCATAATTTTGTGTCTCCTTTTATGTGGTAGAATTCTTTGTAAACCCAAATCCCCTTCTTATCCTTTTGGTTTTTGTGGAATGAGAAGTTTGGTCTTGTTCATAACTTATAACTGGGTCATTGTTTCAAACTTCTTGAAGGATAATTACGATACTAAATTCCTACCATTTAATGTGAGTGAGGTGTAAAAGGAAAATATTAAACTCGCAACAAACCATTAAATGAGCCGCTCTACAAGCTCGCAGCTCCATATGTAATTGTTTAATCAAACTTGTACACAAACTTTAATGTAATTGCGCTTTCACACTTTAAAATAATATTTTTGGCATAAGATAAAGTCTCATGAAATTTAGTTGAAGACTATAAGGGACTGGGGAGAGACCATGTTTCTTGTAGTTATCTTAGAAATAAAAAAAAACATAAATAAATATCCACATAATTATATATATATATATATATATATATATATATAAATTTAAAATTTTCAAAAACCTAGGATATGTATACCACTATTTTTTGTCCTGAGTTTCTACACCTACACTATCATGTATTCACATCTCAATCCATTATTATAATAGTTACAAAAAAACAATGAATAATATTATTAGAATGAATCAAATTTAAGTTGTCTCATTGTTTATATAAAACTTATAACCATTATATTAAATTTATTGTATTATTTTATATACAATATTAAATTTATTTACGGATTTGTATTTTTATATAATATTTGATGGATAAATTAGAAATTTTTTTAGCATTAGACGACTTCTAAAAAGCTATATAGAGACCAAATATTTAAAACTAGTATATCATATATTAATAAGTATCTAGTTATCAAACTATTCCTCAATTTCAATCTTAGTGATTCAAGTATGATAAGATAGTTTCTTTCACATCCATCTAATTTTTTGTAACTCTTCACCCTAAAGTAGGTGATAGTGACATCTATCAACTTTTCATCATCTAATACATTCATCTACATTATTCATTAAGTTAACATACTCTGTTGAGTGAAATTTCATCAGGTGTTGGGCGAAAAATGAATCCATTGAATGAATATCATCATCAAGAAATTATTAATCCTTTCTAGTGAAACTTTAATGTGAAAAAAAAATATTCTATTGAACAAATTATGAAAAAAAAAATAGAACTTCAAACATATCCAAGGTATCACTTGTAAGACTTAGTTTATTTATATTAGAGATGTGATTTTAAAATTAACGAAGAATGAAAAAAGTATTTTGAAAAGGTTTATAAGTACGTTTAAAACTAATTCATTATTCATTTTGTCTAAACTTTATCTATTTAAATATGAATACTCTACAATCTCTAGTTGGATTATGATAATGTATTATTTTTACAATTAGATTACACTATTGAAGAAACAATTATAAGCAGATCAAGATAATGTAAGTTTTTATTTCTTCTATAATGGATTTTGTATATTTTCTCCTTTTCTAATTATCTGGGAGTTTTATATATACCATCTATTGGAATCAATTATGAAATAGAGGTATAACACTAACCTGATAAGGGGAGATATTGGTGGGTAGGATTGAACCTTTGGAAGTTCCATCAGCTCAATTGGCATGTTTATAGGATTTTAGAATTGTTTTACGTAGAAGGTACTTCCAAGTAATGGAAGTTGATTGATTATATTTATTCAATTGAGTTTTGAATTAGATGCGTTGGAATATGATTTAATGTTGAGTTGATGTTGAGAAATCCTTGAATAGGAATTTATTAGAAATATGTTTTAAATGATTTTACATAAGTTTTAGTATTTAACTAATGGTTTTCAATAGTCACTTTTAGTTTGAATTGGTTCATATATGTTGTTTTTTAAGTGTTTAAGACATGTTAAGGGTGATTATAATTGGTTAGTTGGATGTGTTATGCATTTTATTTTATTTTTGCAATTTTTACTAAAGCGTTGTGTTTTCACTTAAGCGATACTTAGGTGATGAGCAATAATTATTTGTACTTAGCATTTTTTTTCTCAAGCAACAATGTTCTTTATCCAACTTATGACTCAAGGCTTGAGCGAGAAAGTTGTTAGAGCAATTTTCTCTCTTTTAGAACTCTCATTGTTCAAAAACTTATGTCAATCAACTGATGCAATCTTAGCTTGCATCTTCATTTCTTCATTGTTTTGATTTGAATATCTTTTATGGAAGATGAATGATATTGCGGAAACATGAAGAGTTGTAGAAATTTTTGGAGGACATGAAAATTATGAGATAAATCTAAGTGAGGTTAGGCCAACACTTAGTTTCTAAAGTGAGGTTGGGTCAACACTACTAGAAGGAGTCTAAATATTTGTCTAGCAAGAAGACAACTCTAGAAAGAACTTTGAACAAGTAGAAGTGTCTCACAAATTGGACAACATTTTATTACTCAAATCAAAGTTGAAAATACATGTACAAGAGACTCTAATTTATAGGAGAATGTCTCTCAAAACCTCTCAAATGAAAGTGTGACAAGTGTCACCTCCTTATTGGTGCAAATCCTCTCCATTTGTAGTGGAATGTCTTTATTGGAGTAAAATCCTTTCCATTGAGGAGAGGACATGTGGACCTACATGCCTTCCTTGCCTACATTTCTATTGCACCCTTCTTTTACTATTTTACACTCCACTCTCTTTTCTATTTACACCCTACTCTACTTTGGCCCAAAATGTGTGTGTGGGTGTGGGTGTGGGTGTGTGTGTGGGTGGGTGTGTGTGTGTGTGTGTGTGTGTGTGCGTGCGTGTGTGTGTGTGCGTGTGTGTGTGAGTGTGTGCGTGCGTGCGTGTGTGTGCGTGCGTGTGAGAGAGAGAGAGAGGAGAGAGAGAGAGAGAGTTTTAAATCAATGAGTACATGTGATGTGACAAGTTTTGAATGCATATAAATCAATATTTGTGACAAGGTTATGTATAATTAATGTATATCACATTGGTATATGTTGTGTGGATATTGATAAGTGTCAAATTTCAGTAATATTTCATATTAAAATATAGGCATTTATGAGTATTAATTGCTAAAATAACCCCTAATTTATGAATTTATACCTTTTTACATATTTTGTGATTTTTATTTGAATAAAAATGATTTATTCCCAAATTTTGTGTTAATTTCAGGATTTTATGGAAGAAAGGAGATGTTTGGGAAAAAGGAGAATAATATAAGCTAAAAAGGGAAAGTTGGAAGGCCCCGACACGCACCAAGCTCACAAAAGCCCAACTCAGCATCAGAGCATCTTGCTCAAGGGAGCTCATTCTCGCTTGAGCGAGATTGCTTCAACAACATTGGTCATTTACATTTTACTCGCTTGAGCGAGAATCAACTTAAGTCCAAACAAATTAGGTTAAATAGGGGGCTTGAGGCACAACCCTAGTATGTAAGATTGAGGGGAAAACATCATTGAGTGAATTGTACCTAATTGGGAGAATAGGAGGTGTGAGAAGCATTAGAGGAGACAGTCGTCAAGGAGAAATATCATGGATCTTCTTTTCATGCTCTCCCTGCGTGCGTGTAATAGTCATCATGTGTGGCTAATTCTACCCTTTGGGATTGGGAATAATCTGTTCAAACTCTTATGTATTGAGGTGATATTTAAAAACGATATTTTGTTCTTAATTGATTATTGGTGTTATTGTTTTGTTTGTAATGCTTGGTTTACCATGATCTAGAATCTTAGATTTAACTGGAAAGTACTTCTAAGGTTCTAACCTAAACGATAATGCTTAACATATTTGAATGATAGGAATAGATTTGAAATGTTATTTCCTATCAACTTCTTATCTTAAGGATAAATTGTTTTTATAAATATGCAAGGAATCGATATTTAGGAAGCATCTTAATAATTTTATATGCGAGGAATCGATATAAATGATTTTTATACGGACATCAATATCCAAAAAGCACAATATTGTCATGCTAATCAATATACAAAAGAGTGAGAAAGATGAAACTCAATCCCTATTTTTCCAATTAAAGCAACAACTCTTTGACTTGTTTTCTTGTTAATCCTTGTCAGCATAACAAATCCCAACAAAACTTTTATAATTCTGTTTTATATTTAGTGAATTTTTTACTTGATTATTCAACTGTTCTTTATGAGTTCGATATCCGTCCTTACAAACAAATTATTACTTCTGACCACACAGTACACTTGCCGTAAAAAGTCATCAAATATTTGAGATAGTATTGTGAATGCAATACATTATGTACATGAACTTGTTAAGGAAATAATATATCCTAACTTTAATGATAATATAAATCATATAAATTAGGATATATAAATCATATAAATTAGGATATAAACCTTAAATAAGTTCTTGCATTAATTTTTGTAAAATAGTTGTAATTAATCTCCTATCATAAGTGTGACATGTTTTAAAAGTTTGAAAATTTAGTTCACATTTACCTTTGCCTTAAGTATTGTGATATAGTCTATGAGTGTACTTTTAAAAAGTATGTGATATTTTATATAAAAAATTAACATTCATAATTTTATATAAAAATACTACATGTGTATTTTTTATGTTTGCTATCTTCACGACTAATTAGACACATTTTGTGTCCTTGTATCACATTGTTCCCAAACCAATTACAATTCCCAGTACCAACATTTTAAAATATAAAATCAAATTAATGACCATTCAAAACCAAAATTGTAGCACAATAGTATCATTCCATCAACTAATTTAAGTAAAACTTTCTAACTTTATCAATTTGAGAATGTTCCTATTTGCCAAAATTTGACATTCATAAACATTAATTCAAATTATGAATTATCAAGTTAACATAACATTTTTTTCTTATTTATGTAAAAAACGACATTTAAAGTATTTTTATAAATTCATCCAATATGCTCTCATACCATAGTATCCAAAACTTATTCATATGTCACAAAACAAATTAAATGGCATAAATCAACAACACGTCCTATTTAATCCAAGAAATCCAACAACTATTTTGAAATTGTATATTTATTCTTCACATAAAAAAAGTTGGTTCACACAAAAATTCAAAGTATCGTAAAATAAAAACAATGTCATTGATATACAGTAGAAAAGCTCTCATCAACACAAGTTCACTTCACCACTTCTCAATTTTTCACATGCAAGCTAACTTATCTACCTCAAATTAAGAAGATAGTTTATTTTACTTTAATCTTTTTCTTGTACTCTTAAGAATTACAACAAGAAAGAGAGGATGACTCAAAAGCACCTAGAGAACCTCTAAATTACTTTAAATATGAAAACTCTAGCCAAAGAACACCCTAAAAGTTAAACTCGAAATTTCTTACTCTACAAAATTCTTCCATTCATGAATTAAAAAAAAATGAAATCAAATTTTGGAAAGGAAAAAAATGAAGTTTACCAAGTTTTATCATAAGTAATGTTCTTGTGCAGATATAGAAGTTAGGGAAAGGAATGAAAGAGAGAGGACATTTGAGTTTATGGATTTTGAGAGAAAGAAGAAGAGTTAAGGAAAAAAAGAAAAATGAAGAAATGATCTGTTATAGTCTTGGATAAATTTCTATTTGCAGCCCTACTCTTTAATAACCTCACCCTTCTCATCCTATCTATTTTCTATTCAAGTCCAAAACAAGTCCAGTTCCATTTAATAATCGTACTTAAATATATTCTCACCCTCAAATAAAATTTACAACTACTCACAAAATTTCAAACACATAATTAAATAAATTAAAGTCTAAGATACATTAAATATAATTATCACTTTTACTTAATTCATACACTTATATTAAGGCAGAAAAATTTACATCACTTAACCAAAATGGTTAGAGTTCAATCTGTTATTTTTTAGAATGCAACAAAGTTTAAGTTAGAAGAAAATGTCCACCTATATAATGTTTGTGAGAGAGATTCGTTTGAAAAAAAAAATGACTATATGTAAGATGTATCATTTTATGGAGTTAAAAATATTATTTAAAATTTTAGGGACTAAATTTTAATATATTTATGTAGTAAAAATTTAAAATATTTAAATAGATAATATTCGAAAAGCTTCATAAACTTCAAGAAATCATGTAAAATTATGAGATCCATACAATATAATAAAAAAAATATAGATAAAAAAATAAAAATCAATACAATTTTTAATATGTAATTAATTATAACTTTATGTCTTCCTACATTATAGTTTGAACATCATCTTGTTCCTATTGATGTATTAAACAATAGATTTAAAGTTATATTTGCTATATCGTAACACTAAAAAAGGATATCAAATAATTTATATTAATGTCTAAAACAAAAAGAAAAAAATTATATGTAATAGAAAAAACAAAAGTTTAGCAACTAAAAAAAATAGTATATGAAAGTTTCATGGTTTAGGTGTAACTGCTTGATAGGGATAGTATTATATATCCTACAAAAAGTGACATGAAATAATTCATTGAAATTTCTATATCTTTTTATAAGTTATAAAAAAAATTAATGGAATACTACAAATTTTGTTTTCCCTATAAAAAAAATCTTTTAAAATTGGATTAAATATGTTTTTTTTCCATGTATTATAACATATGAAATTAGTTTTTATCTTTAATCTAAACTTTAAACCTCTCAGGTACTTGTAATAAAAATATTATTAGAATAGATCTTTATCCGTGTTTTTTTTTTAACAAACGAATTTACGGTGTGAATTATATTATAATATCATTACATCTATGTTAGCGATGAGTCAAAATAAAATATTTTAACATTCTTAATCTATCCTGAAAAACATTTTGTTGCCACATAAAGAAATACTAACAACGATTCATTCTAATAATTTTTTTATTACACGTATGAAAAACATATTCACTTAAAAAATATAGGATGAAAAATATATTTAATTCTTTAAAATTATAATATGACATGATTTGGTTTATTCTTAATATATTGGTTAGTCTCTAAGGGTGGCTTAACAATGTGGATTAAAGGGTGAATTAATTATGTGACGACATTTACTTCTACTTTGGAACTGATTAGTTGAAAACAGCTAATTAAGTTATCTAGAAATTTGATTACTTGAAATTTAGAAATAGTAAGCAGATTCATACGTGAGGGTGACTAGATCCACTAGCTAGTGGTTGATGTGGAAAAAATCATATGCCAAACTAAATTAAGAGCTTCTGATGTGGAAATGAATAAGGACACTCAAATATGAAAATACCTAATTACTAACTTACTTCTAATGTAAATCCTTGCAATTATTTCCATATTTTTCCTAATGCCAAACATTTTTATTTCTATTTAATTTAAGACTAAATTGATTTTTTCTTTTTTTCTTTAACTTTTTCAATTTAGTATATTTATTACTCTCTCGTTTGTTTTTCATTTTATAAGATTTTTATTTACAAATCGAGAAATATAATTTTTTATCTTAATAAATTAATTAGATGATTTCATATTTTATTTCTAATATATATGTGTGTGTAATATTACTGATAAAAAGAGTAATTAATATTACTTCAAACTTTGAAAAAGATAAATAAAATAAGAGAGAATTAAAAATTCTTAATTTTAAAAATCAAGTCAACATTATTATTTTTCATTGATTTTAACAAAGTTAATTAGTCAACAAAGCATGAAATTAATATATGTTTATGAGAGATCATTAAAGTAGCTTGTGTAAATTAAACAGAAAGAGTAATGTTGATTATTCAATTTTGTAAAGTAAGGAATAAAGGTGATGTTTTTAATAATAAATGGAGTAAATTAAATGAAAAGAGGGAAAATAATAAATTCAGAACCCATAAGTTGAAAGAAAAAAGGATTCATATAGGTTGAAGTTGTTGGGAATTTTCTTACTTGCTACACCACTAACTATGAGGTATTCCTAGTTTCTAAAAGAGTGCTTACTATTCTTTTTTAATCATCCAATAAGATGGCTCTATTGTTACTTTGTCTTGCACTCAACCTCTTCAAGTGGAACAATCATCCTACTTAGAATGCAACATATAGATCTCAAATAATATGGTTTTATTAATGGGGTTAGTTTCACCTTTAAAACTATTCCATATTTTGACCCATCCTTTTGAGTTATCATTAAGCTCATGTGTGGTTCTACTAATTTAGGGTAAAAGTAAAAGGAAAAAGGAAAAAAAAAACAAAAAAGAAGATAATTAATAAATACATAAAAAGTCAGTCGATAATTTTCCACATAAATATTAAAACATTTACATAAAAATCTTGTATTGATAAAGAATAATTAAATAAAATAGAGCATTTTGAGTGTTCCAACTCATATATAATGTCAAATTTGAGATAAAGATTAATAAATTATTCAATTCAGCCAAGCAATAGAAACAAGAGAACAATCGTATTTAAAAAGGCAAAAACATATAACAAAAATAAATCCCTTAAACACACAAAAAATATTGTATAATTGATTATATTTAAAGAACTAACTAATTATTTGTACTATGGAATTTATTATATTATAAATATTATTATTTACATTATGTCAAATAAAAATGTTAATATTTTATTGATGTTTATAATAAAATAATTTTTTAATAGTAAATAAAATATATTTCTCTTTTCATTCCATTTTTTCCACTTATTCCACTTTCACACTTTACATAGTTCAATTCAAACAAGAGAAAAGGAAAATACATGATTAGTTTTATTGCTTTGTCTAGTTAAATAAAATACTACTTTCATTTATATGATATTTAATATTTTGATATAAAATTAATATAATTTCTATTAAATTTTATATTAAAAAGTAATTTTCTATACTAATTTCTTATCTACCATCTTAATTTATAAATGTAATTACTCATATTGTTAGTTTTTCTGTTTTGAAATGATTTTGAACGAAAAAAGTGAAGTTAATGATGTGCTGACACACTTCAGATTTGTTATGCAGCAAAATAACTCAAGTATAACGCGAGTAATCATAAAAAATAGTCAAGAAATAACGAAAACCTTGCTCTGATACCATATTACGAAGTGGACTTTAAGTCTAACTCAACTCCATAAAACCGGGTCATGGGGTGAGGTTTGCACCCACTTATATACAATGAATTGTCCTCATCTCTAGTCAATGTGGGATCTCCAACACACCCCCCTCGCGCCTGAGAGTGACAGCAGCTCGTGCGTGGGATAACATATTATGGGTGGTGGCCTGATAAACCCAACAATACTCGTTAGGATAGGAACAAAATGTCTCTGATACCATATTACAGTTAATGAAGATGAATATTCTGTCTGATGAGGTGCATCAAATGGAGTGCACGAAATCACAATAGAGAAAGGAAAGTTCTGATGAACCCTAATTGCAAATGAAAAAGAGATAATGACTTAAGCATAAAAGAGAGAAAAGCAGAGAAAAGAAAATACAAAAGAAATTCTTATTTACTTGTGTATTAGAGAGTAAAATACACGGTGTATATATAAAAAAAAGACTAAAACCTAACTTAAACAGAAAAGAAAAGTTGGGTCAAACAAACAAAATACAATAATTTAAAACAGAAAAACTAAATATGTTAACAATCGTGTTAGTTTTTTTTTTTTTGTCTTAAGTGACAAACATAACATCTTTGTTATTTATAATACTATAATTAGGTTCTCTTCAAACAAATTGATGCATAAACATTTTTAGGGAAAAAGAAAACATGTTTTACAGAAAAGGAATGTGTTCAAGACATAGCTACTAGTTTTTGGGGTCTTTGTTTTGTTTTCCTAACATAAAATTTTCAATTTATTATTGGGTTCATAATTAAATGATTCTGCTTTTATCTTCTTTAAATGGCTGTTTTTCTAATTAGAAGAGTAAGTATCAAGCAAATGTTTATTTTGGTTTTTAAAAATATTAAATACTAAATTTAATTAAAAAGATAAAAGATTAAATTAATAATTTAGCCTACAAGAAAAAAAAAGTTAAAGTAACTACAATAAACTTCATTTTCATGGACTTGGTAAATAATTAAAATAAATTTGGGCACTTTTCTTTTAGTCCTTTTCAGCCTCCTTGATCCTTGACTTTTAGCTGCACCAAGTGGATTTGAATCCCTTAATTTCGTATCGAATCAAATATAGAATAAAAAGAAACCAAATCAATGCATTTTTTTTATCACCACTTTCAAATATATTTTTGTTATAAATGTGTTTCATTCATTATTGATATCTTTTAATAAATTTTCATCAATAGTAAAGTATATGTTAAAAATACAATAATATTAATAATATACTTTTTAACCCTTTTTTATCACGCGTTTTGGTATCAACTAAACTTTATTAAAAAATAAAAATATCAATAACTAGACTCAATAATTAAGAGATAAGATTAAAACTACCAAAAAATAATTTTTGAATAAATAACTATTAAAAACAAATACACTAAAAAGTGTTAAAAAATACAACTTAGTAAATTTAATTGATATTAGTGTTTATTAAAAGATAGCAAAGTATTATAAGGTTTAATATTTTCTTGAGTATAACTTTTAAATAGATAAAAAAAAAGGAAAAGTTTATAAAATAGGTTATAATAGTTCATTATTTATTTTATTATAAATTTTATTTTTTAGAATTTCTAATTCTCTCTAAAGTGAGACTCGAAGCCAAATTTCTTAAAAAATTTTCAAAGAAGTTTTAACCATTATACAAGTCAAATTTTGTTTTCATGTTATGATTATTATTAAACTTATTAGTATGACTATTAATATTAATATAATTAATAAAATAAAAATTAATAACATTATTCATATATTTATTATTAATATAATCCTAATTATATTATTTGTATTGTTATATAATATTATTAATAATATGTATACTTATTAGTTATGATTATATTATTTATTATTGTTATTTATGAATATTAATTATGCTTTTATAATTATTCATGGTATAATAATATTTTTGATATTATGTATATAATTATTATGATAATAGTTGGTAGGTAATAAATATTCGTTAGTGATAGTTTGTAGGTAATAGAGATTTGTGGATAATAATTGGTAAGTAATAGAGATTTATGGGTAAAAGTTGATAGAGAATAAGATCTGTGGATAATAGTTTGTAGGTAATATTAAATTTACCTATGGATTCATATCTGTGGGTAAAAATCCGTAGATAATACTATTTTTTTTAGTGTAAAAATTGTAAGTGTTTTCAGTGATACAATAATGTGGTTACTCAATTGTTAAAACTAAAACTAAGGTGATGTATGATGTTGCTAGAATTTGTTAAATTATACATATATTCATCCTCAAACAATAATGTTAAGGTGGAACTGATGAACTAATATTGTAAAAAAATTTAGATTATAAAATTAATAGTTTTATTCAAGCATTATGACAATATTCAAGTTGTTTTGAAGTTTTTCAAGTATTTCACTCAGGTTAAAGTAATACAGCAAGACTCCTAAAAACTTAAAGAAACATCTTTAAACAATAAACGAATTAGTAGAGAAGATAATATTTATTGCCTTATCAAAGTAGTAAAAGTTAAAAATACTTACATTTTAGAGCGAAACAATTAAGAATAGATAGATTTTACAATAAAAAATATTTCAAGTCAAATTTTAATCTATTGAAAGGTTTTATATTTTACTATTTTTTAGCTAGTAGTATTTATTTATGAAAAAAATTAAAAAAAGAGAAGATAAATAGAAATGAAAAAGAAAAATAGAAAAGAAGATAAGAAAATGTAATGAAACATATACAGCTACCAGAACCAAATTGTTAAATTTTTTAAAAATATAGTTAAAGTAAAACAGAAGAATAATTTATGTAAAAAAACATTTAACTGTTATAGAAAATGTACTGGTACGACCGGACGACTCACTAAGTCGGCCAACGCTCGGACCACCTAACCACTCGATCACGATAAGGAGGTCACGCGACGACACATGACCGACCGACCCCATGACGACGAGTCATGGGTGACCAAGTCAACATGGTTAATCCTTAACTAAGAGTTGTTTAGCACAATCTTAAACATGAACCAACCTCCTAATCCGACCCACCAACAAAGGTCCATTAAGGTAATATAAATAACACAGATTCCAATAACCAGGTACGTCATTATCTACATAATCTGAGAATCGAGTGTTGGACACCCTGACTAACTTGATCGTCGGAGTGTTTTCTGCAGGTATTATACCAGCCCGTGAGACCAGACGACCGAGAAAAGGAAAGCAAAGCAAGAAGTTGAGAGTGACAACGACGAACCAAAAAAGGAGCAGAGCAATCGGTCTCTAGGCCAACACCCGTTCAAGAACAGAAAATATAATCTAAATTAAATATAAATATATAATTATGGTTAGGTACTTGAGAAGTTTGAAAGGGACAGTTTGGGAGCGGAAACGCTGCGGTCTGGTTTATGTAACATCTGAAAACTGTTTTTTCTTCCCTGCTCCATTAAACCACAAATGGTGTGCCAAATTCCTCTCTAGTGCTTAATTTCGGACAATGAACTCTCTCAACCTCAATTCTCACCCTCTTATATTTATTTATTTTCTTTTTACTATTAAAATGCCACCACATATCAATATCTTAATGTCAATGTGAAGACAACAATGATAAATAATTGTTTTTTGGTTATGGTAAGAGTTCAAAATTCAAATGCCTTAAAGTTATAATTCAAAAAATAAAAGTCATTTCTTGAGATGATAGTGTGAGAATTTAATCTATACATATGGTATCCCTAACTCTACTTTATGTTCAAATCTTTCCAATAAAAAAATACCAAACAACCAGAGCACTACACCACCCCGAGAAATTCCGAACAAAAGAAACCAAACACATTAACTGCAACCTAATTTAACCCAAAAAACATAACTCTTTATCGTCATCATCGTAAATTAGTAATTCATCAAAATCCCGTCGCCTCAAAACAGTAGTCAAGAATATTGCCGCCGCCCCAATCTCCGGTTCTCCCGCGTGAACCCGACCCGGACGCGATCCGGGTTTTGACCCGTTCAAACTCGGTGAGTCGGCACGGAATCGTGATCCCACCGGGGTGCTGGAACCCGAATTCCTTCCCGCCTCCATTAACAACCCCTGAAGAGAGGTGTTGAAGTAAATCACCGGTACCAAAACCCGGCGACACTCGCCGTCATCCTCCGCCACGTAAACCGCCAAGTGCCCTTGGGCACCGCCGGAGCACTCTCGCAAACGGACCCGACCCGGGATTTCTTGCAGAGAGACTTGGCTCCTCTCTTCAACTTGTCCCCCACGTGAGAAGCTTCGTGATGGATTATAAGTACGATTGTGCGAAGGAGAGGTGGATCCGAGGCGGTAATATCTGTTGGGTCGGATTCTGACCCGCCGGAAGACCCATTTGGCGACACAGATTACGCGCTTGCCTAGCCTGAACTGCATGATCCACGAAAAGCAAGCGACCGTTGATCACAAATCTGTGTATATGAAGTCCCTTTCGTTTAGGTTTGTAAGCAATGTGGAGTTATAGAAGAGGATTGGGTGAATGAGAACGATGAGAAGGGCGAAGAATGCGAGAGGGATGTGGTTATGTTTGCATGGTGGTGATGAAAAAGTGTGTTATGGAAATTGAGTTTAGGGAGAAGTGAAGAGTTGAAAGGTATTTGGGAAGGGAAAGAGAAGCGTCGTCCAATGAAGTTGGCGCAGGAATTGGGGATATTTATAAGAGACTGGGAAGAAGGTTCAATGAAATGGGTATTGTAAGGGTCAAAGGTTAGATTTAGTGAAGAAACTGCACGATGTTCAGATCAGACTGCGTGCGTGCGTGGCGTTTTTATTTCAAATGCATCACAATATATAATAAATAAAGGACCGTTTTTTTTTATTATTCAAAAATATTGGAAATTAATACATTATCTTTTTTAAATAGATACTCATTACAGTTTTTTATATCACATTTTATATTGTTTTTTTTTTATAAAGTTTTTGTGTTAGGCATCACTATACAACTTGACATCTCAGCTAACCTGACACCTCAAGTAACAACAATCATCTGCCATCACATGAAAAAAAATATTATTAAAAAAAGAAAAAAGAAAGAAAATACAAAAATATGGGAGGACTAGACCAAAACCCATATGTTAACACAAACGATACATAGGTAGATTATACCTATTCATAAAGAATTCTAAGAACAGACTAGCTGGGAGTCTATTATACCAATGAAATGATTTCTATGAATAAATCCTAAATTAGCCAACTTATCAGCACACGCATTCCCTTCACGAAAAATATGAGTTACCCTAAACCTAATTGTCCCACAAAAATTAAGACAAGTATTCATCGATTCTGAAGCATCCACGGAACATTAGTCCTAGCAGTAAACGCAGCACAAACCAAGGCATAACACATTCAAGCCAGACATTAGTAAGTCCCATTTTTGAGCTTCCTCCATAGCATGTATAACTCCATAAAACTCAGCAACCAAAGCAGTTTGAACTTCAAGAAACGCTGAAAAAGCACCAATAAATTCTCTCATACTCCCACGAAACACTACGAGTCTTAATACCGAAAAACTTAATCACGTTGAAGTCCAACATATCATTCTTCATTGAAGCTTTAGACGAATTTCCCACTAGACAAGTTAAATCTTTAATTATCGAAATAGCCTTAGAAACCCCAATCTTATCCTGAAATCTAGCATAATTCCTCATACGCCATATCATCCATATAGAAAAGGTTATCACCGCAAGCTTAATCAATTTAACCAAAGGACTACCATCACTCTTAATAAAAGAAAGTAGATCATCCTTATTAGAGAAATGAGAAGTAAGAAAAATTTGTCGTACCCAACTCCAAATATGCAATGCGTTAGAACATTCAAAAAATAGATGTTGAATAGATTCCTCTTGCTTTTCACAAAGCGAACACATATAACATATATGCAAACCCTTATTCTGAATATGTTGATCTGTAGGAAGTCGCTCATGAAAAAGTTTCCAGAGTACTAGAGTTTTGGAAGACGGAATAGATGAAGAACATTTATATTGTTATAGTGCCATGTTATTGTTTTAAAACACATTTAATTTAGCTTCATTATGGGTAATTTCAAGAAACTTTAACAATTTATATTTTATATTTAATATTATTTTAATTTTACTTTGAATTCATGCTTTTTTTTATATAATAAATTTTTCTTTTAAGTTGGAGAATTTGAATATGATATACTCCATCATAAATTTCTCTAGAATTTATTAGTTTCTTTTTAAGTTAATTAATTTGTTAAAAACTAATTATTAATTATATATTTTTAAAAAAGTAGTAACTATTGAAGAATAGTTTATTATTTTTAAGATAGAAGTAGTAGCTATTGAAGAATAATTTATGAGATATGAGAAGAAAAAAAATGTCTTTTGTTATAAAGAATATAACTCTAAAAAATTGACAACAATTTTATATTTAATTTACTTTTATAATATTTATACAATGCATTGGTTGTGACAGGTGGTGCACTTATCATGTTCTACAAGAACTACTACTTGTATGAGTACAAGAACTAATAGTAGAAACATAAGAATACTCATTATCCATATATCTTATCTAGGATACCACCTTATGGTACCACTAATGTAACACTCTAAGAATACATAAGAACTATACTAGTAGTTCTTACACAAGAACTATACTAGTAGTCAAGAGGATACACACCAATGGGATTGTTTCCTAGCGGAAAGAATTGGGAAAATTAAATTTGGGAATATGGAACCCTAATTCCACACCACCCAACGGCACCACCGCGACCACCGTCGACTTGCAATCTGCTACCACCGTAGACCTGCACTCCGCGACCACCGCACGAACCACTACCACCACGCGACGTCCTCTGTCCAATTGCTACCACCGCGCGACCTGCTCTGCTCGATTGCCCCCGCCGCACTCGTTCAGAGAAGACGCACGCAACGAAGCATCCCTAGGTTAGCGTTTGGCCAGCGCCGCCGTCGCAACTCTCTGCGACGCCTGGTTCCTCCAACGCTAGGCCAGTAGTCGCCGCCGCGGTGCAGCAGCAGTCGCAGCCTCCAACGACGCCTCCACCACTGGGAAGTTGGCCGTGAAACCAGTGGTCGTCGTCTAGCTGCGAGAAAGACGCGACGAACCTAATAGCAGCAGGTCTAGGTTACGTAAATTAACGAAACTGAAACCCTAAATTGAAGATTTGGGGGTTTTAGGGTTTCCTACTACAGGTTCGGACTTGTTAGCCTTTAAAATGGCGGAGGGCTCTGCGGGTTTCCTCATTCCATGGACTTGTTTGATCGATCGAAAAGTCTGTCCTGATAATAAAGTATATTCCATGTTCGGTCAAAGGAAGACTTTTGCTCAGGCTTTGGGAAATACATGTGACATTCCTTTGTCCCAACTACCTACCCCTTGTATTAAGGGTGACATAATTGCTGTCCAGATTGATGAGGCAGATTACTTGGCTGGTCTTGAGGATTGCAAAACCCATCTCCATGGTCGGGTTATTCTATCTAAGGGGATAAACCTCTTACACGCCTGGATTTAACTAAAAAGTTGCAGTCGGTGTGGAAAGCTCTTGGACCATGGAAAGCAATTCCTCTTGGAAAGGGTTTCTATGAGTTTGAGTTCGCTTCTATAGAAGACATGAGATGGGCCCTCGGAATGGGTTCCCTCAAGTTATCTCCTGGTTTATTGAGATTGTTTGCCTGGACAAAAGACTTGTCCCAGCTACCATGAAGAAAACCAAAACTCAGACATGGGTTAGAATCTACCATTTGCCTTTGGAGTATTGGAAACCAAATACAATATATTCCATCGTTAGAGGCCTTGGTACTCCTTTGTCTTTGGATGAGCATACTATGAGAAAGAATAGGGGTATGTTTGCTAGAGTGTTGGTGGATATTGATCTTCTGTCCCCTCTCTCCGATCAACTTTTGGTTGAACGTCCAGACTTTGCTTTTGTAGCTGGTGTGGAATATGAATGGCTCCCTCCTTTTGCTCTCATTGTAAGATGATTGGGCACGAGCTTGCTCAGTGTCGGGCGATCCATGACCAGGGTCGTGTTCTTGGGCCTCAACATAAACCTTCTCAGAAGGCATCTTCTGATGAACGGGACCAAGGGAGGATCGTGATTCCTAAACAACGTAAAGAATATAGGAAAAAAGATCCAAAGACAAAACTCGTAGAAGGCCTCATTGATAAGTTGAAAGTTGATGAAACAGGTGGAGGGGAGGATGTTTTTGCAGATATGCCTCCTCTTGAGGATGTTTGCTGCTAGGACTAATGTTCCGTGGATGCTTCAGAATCGATGGAATACTTGTCTTAATTTTTGTGGGACAATCAGGTTTAGGGTAACTTATATTTTTCGTGAAGGGAATGCGTGTGCTGATAAGTTGGCTAATTTAGGATTTATTCATAGAGAATCTTTTCATTGGTATAATAGACTCCCAGCTAGTCTGTTCTTAGAATTCTTTATGAATAGGTATAATCTACCTATGTATCGTTTGTTTTAACATATGGGTTTTGGTCTAGTCCCCTATATTTTGCATGTTCTTTCTTTTTTCTTTTTTTTAATAATATTTTTTCATGTGATGGCAGATGATTGTTGTTTCTTGAGGTGTCAGCTTAACTGAGATGTCAAGTTGCATAGTGATGCCTAACACGAAAACTTATAAAAAAAAAGAAAAAAAAAAAGGATACACACCAACATCTATATATTATTCATATTCAATTATTACTACTAAAAAAATTATTAAATAAAAATCAATTTTAAAAACCAAAAATAATTAATCACTATTAAATTAGATACTATTTAAAAGTTAAAAAAATATTAATATTTGAAGTGACTTTTATTATTATCAAAACTAATAAATTAGTTTCTAAATTGATATCTAATTAGCTACCAAGATTTTATTTATTAATACTTCAAAATCTAAAGTTGGTAGTTAAAACCTTGATATCTAATTAAATACAAATTTAGAAATTAGTTAATAAATTTCGTTAATAATTAAAAATACTTTAAATACTAATAATTTGTTTAGTCTTTAAAATGATCACTACAAGGACATTATGAAATAAAAAGCAATTTTTAGAGAAAAAAATAATTAGTTGTTATAGTAACTAAATTAGAGACCATTTTAGAAACTAAATTTTTTTTTGGTTTCTAAATTAATTTCTATTATTGTTAAATGATTTCTAAATTGGTATCAAATTAGAAACTAAGGTTTTTGCTACCAAATTTAGAAACAAAATAATTGGTAGTTAAAACCTTGATAGCTAATTATATATCAATTTAGAAACTATTTAACAATAATATAAAATAATTTAGAAACCATTTTTATTTTAGTTTCTAAAATATCTCTAATTAAGTTACTGTAATAACTAATTATTTTTGTCTTTAAAATTGGTTTCTATTTCATGTTTTTCTTGAAGTGAGTATCTAATTTAATTAATAATTTTTAGTTTTTAAAAATAATTTATATTTAATAATTTTTAGTTTTTAAAAATAATTTATATTTAATAATTTTCTTTTACTGCATTTATACCTATGTTTTCCAAAATAATGTATATAATTACATGAAAAAAATTACTAAAAAGAAACATAACTCTCCCTAACTTTGTCTTTGTCACGTGTACAGTGTATCAAATACGATTCTAACTGTTTATATCACCCATACACTAATAATTTAAACAAGATATATAATATAGCATATACATGTATTGTGGTCCATTTGCAAAAATTCAAAAGAAAAATTATAAAATTAAAATCATATTTTAATTTTTAAAATCGTTCAAACTTAAAATTTAAAAAGCATTCATTCAAATGGAGCCTTAGTGAATAATTTTCATCCATGCATGTTTGATTTCGTGTTTCTATGAGTCTCTTGCACTAAAATAACACTCAAACATTATTTAGTACTTTCTTACATGAACTGTGGACTATAAAACTTGCAAAATGGAGTCATTTACTTGACAAAGTGGGAGAATTTAAATGTGCATAACTATACCTTAAGGTATTTAAATTGGGTCATCAACCCTATACATAAAATTATTTTTGTTTTTTTATAACGATTATCATATTAAATATCACTATGAATTTGATATCTCAAGTTAAACTTACACTCTAGATTTACCAATAATATGTTATTACATGAATTTTTTATTTATTTTTATAACTAGTTTAAAATAATTTTAGAAAAATTCTTTCTATTTCTATTAGTCTTAAACTTGTTACATGATTATTATATTAATTTTTAAATAACAAATCACATAAAAAATCTTAAAATTTTACTGTTAAGATAATTTATTGTATGGTTTGAACATTGTGTTATTAAGAATGTACAGGTTATCAATCACATCAACTATACATATCCTTTCTTTTGGGTTAAAATCAATTGACAATCCAAAGAAGAAGTTAATTTTGATATAGAAATGAGATTAAAAGAAATTAAGTATATGTAGAACATTAATGAGATAAAAATAACATGAATTTTAATGTTCCAGAATGAGTAGCATAAACATGTTGTTTAGTGGGAAGCTTAACAAAAATAGGTTTTATAGTTTTATAAGTTGTGATGCGCATAAAAAGGCACACAGATGATCAGTAGCTCCTAAATCAATTATCCAATTATCTTTAAATGAATTAATCTTATTAATGGAAAAAATTACTTAGCTAGTTTTGTTGAATAGAGTGATTGGATATAAACCTTATCTGATTCACTTTAAACTAGCCAACGATATTGTTTTGTTGTAAAAGATTGATCAACGTATGATATTGGTATAATCGCCTTAATCACGTTGACTGATGATAAGTCCTGGAAAGTAGCCATGTTTCGGTAACACACCTCAATAGTGTGATTTGACTTTCCGTATGGAACGCAAATATTCTTGTTGTAACCCTTCTTAACTTTTTTACTATCCTAATTGGAATGGAAATCATGCTTGCACTACCAAACACTTTTGGTGTGTGTATTACGCCCAAATGAGAGAAGACTTGAGAAACTTGATTAGTATTAAGATGCAAGTTCACAGTTTTGATACGGGCTATAAACACATTGTTAACCATTTTTCATTCTTGTTGGACAACAATTAAGAAAATCTTGGTTATTGGAGGAATTGGATCCATAAGGAGACTGTGGATTTTGATGTTGTTGTATTGGTCATTTAGCTTGCGCAAAAACTACATGCCTTAGTCCTCATGCTTTCTATAAATGATAGTAGAAGAAACATCGCAAGAACATCTGGTTTGACAAGTACGTATACGATCCAGACTGTCTACTAAACTGTTTACTTTGAAATATTAGACCATCTATTGTGACTAAAATATAAGATTAGCATAAATAATAGTTGGGGCTCAAATAAAGCCAATTAGATGAATCCTATTTAAAAAGTAGATTTTATACATGATTTTAGTTTAATACAACTCTGATTAAATGTTCTAAGTGTGAGTAAAATTATGCTAATCAATAGACATTTGATGTGATGCAACTTGATCAAAAAGGAAAGTTTAGAATATTTATCACACCCTTACCCTCTTAACCATATTGCATTAACTAAAAAATATTTCCAATATCATCATTCATAGTATGGCTTGACTCTAGACCCGTTTCCCTATCATCCACCATGTCATTGCTATATCGATGATACACAAATGCATCATTAACCATGTCACACATTGGATTATTAGCAGGAATTCTTTCAATATCTTCTTGTGACATTACACATGTTTCATATGTCGCATTTACTCATATTCTCTCTCAATGTTGAAGTCATACTATATATCCTTTTGGAAAATGTTTAACAATCAAGTGCTTATACAGTACTTCATGACATTGTCAGTTGTTAAAGTTGCATTTTTTACATAGACATATTATCTTCCCCTTGATACCATTATTAGCAAATGAAAATTTTTTCAATCCTTCCATATATTAGGTATATTTCTAGGCATGTATATCCAAGATTTATCCATTGAAAACGGAATTTGTTCAAGCCAAGATAATTGAAACAATTAAATTTATGGTATGTCTTGTCAACATGGAGAAATATTTGAAGAAGTTTAACAATGTTCTTATCTTCTTTGCAAAAGCTTCTGGATGTCCAATGATGATCATCAAGTCCCCAATTTAACTTGCCAATATGAAAGGTGCAACTACTTTCCGCAGTAAAAATTAGTGTGTGGTTTATTACCATTTTTAACTGAAGTAAATGGGTTAGAATATTCTTCAAATGTTCAAATATATTCAATTTATTCATTGTTGATTAAAATAAAAGTTTAAAATATCAAATTTTGAAATTACTAACTTAATTTTGATATTAAAATAAATTTTTATTAAACACTTTTGTATTATGGAAATTAATGAGTCTTCACCCTCAATTATTTGTTTTTGCATATCTCGATAATTTATAGAGCTTATTAAAATTCTTTCATCCTTAATTATAAAATAAAAAGATCTAAACTAAAAAAAAAAATCATTTACCTACTTAACTAAATGTTTTGTTGTTAGTGTCAACCTAACTAAGATATAAGTTGTATAATGATGCCTAACATGAAAACATTTTTATAAAAAAAGACTTGAAAATTATGTATTTCTTATATCTAATATATTCGAAATATAATTTAAATATTTTATAAAAACAAATTATTATCAACAAATAAGTTAATAATCATTTAAAAATAAAGTTTCGCAACTCGATCAATCTTCTGATATTTTTAATATAATATTAATTATAAAAAAACATTAAAAATAATTATTGTATCATTATTTATATCTTTAATTCTAAAAGTAAAAGTTATATATATATATATATAATATCATCTCCATAATATATATTTATTCTTGTATTTTCTATTACAATTTATTTTGATAATCTTACTTTTGAGTGTTAGAATAAGATTTAAAATTTTCATTTGATTCTAGTTTTTCCTCATGAAAATGTATAATTCATTCTATAAAACTTAAAGGTCATGAAATAATATGACCAATTCTAATTTTTGAAAGAAATAAGTTGGATCGACATTAATTATAAATTTAAAGTAAATGCATCAAACAAAAGAATGATTGTAGTTTACTAAAAACTTTGCTTCCAACTATTTAACTGTATATTTAGAGTTTAAACTCAAAACCTTTATTAAATTAAAAAATAAAAGTTAAATTTGTATTATAATATAAAATTGATTTTTTATCTTTAGTCTAAAGTAAGAAAAATTATTGGAATAAGTTTTTATCAATTTTTTCTTTTACATTATAAATGAATTTTCAACTTATATTATAATATTTACGTTAATAATAAATTAGGATGAAATATTTTAATTTATATTAAAAATTTATTTATCACATAAAAAAACTAATAACTACTTATTTTAATAATTTTCTTAATATAATTATCCAGAATATTAAAGTTTAGATTAAAATAAAAAAAAATTAAATAAAAATATAAAAAAAACATATTTAACCTAAAAATAAACAATTCAATCAATTATCCACGTATTCCAGATAGCATAACTGATGCAATAATAATTAAATATTGAAAGTCCATCCAACACTAAAAATCTTGTAAGATTTTTTACCAATCACTGTCCATTAAAACCAACAAGTTATAAAAATGTCTTCTACATTATTTTTCTAAAGAAGAGTTCAAACCACATTCATTTTCAAACACTACTAAATTCAACATTGGTGTATGATATAAATAACACAAGTCATTATCCAAACCAAAATATTAAAAGAGGGAAACCGAACGTTGAACCAATGAACTGCTTGCGGATTCAAACGCCAACCTAACCAATACAGCTTTGGCTCCACCTTTCATGCAGGTTCCCTTTTCCCTTTCCCACTGCCAAAAGTCACATGTGACTTTGATTGGGTCGGTTTTAAATTTCAAATAACAATAACATCGAAAACAAGTTTTTTTTTTTACAAGAAGCATAAACCTAAGAGGAAGTGTACGGTTCCGTAGTACGGCCGTGTACCTGAAACCGACATGCTTGGGTGGGACCTATGTCGTACGTGTAAGTTGATAACTAAGAATCCGTGACGCTTACGATATGGAAAATGTGACACGCCTCATTTAAATTTCTCGAGTCAATTAGGGTTTGGTTACAAAATTTGGAAAATCCAGAGTCGTACGAGTACAAATCAATTATTGGTTACACTGGAAATTTCGCATGTGATTCATCATTCATGGAGGATAAAAAAAAGTAAAAGGAATTATATGATTATATTTGTGTTTATGTTTATGGTAGAGATCTAAAATATGTGTATATTAATGTTAATAAGGTAGTTATTAATTTATAAATTAGTTTCATTAATATAAAAGTATTTCAAAGCATTTAATTTAAGGATATTTTCACTCATAGTTTTTTAATTTTTAATTTTTATATGTTTTATATACTATACCTTGAATGTTTCTAAGCGATTTCAACATTTAACATGTTAAATGTTTATTCGAATTATTATACTATTTTATGTGATTTTTTTTATATAGTTTAAATTATAAAATAAGTTTTTGAAAAATAAATAAAAGTTTAATTTAATTAATATTTAGTTTAGATAAATGAGTTTTCCCAATAAAAAAAAGTAGGTATGAAAATTTAAATGAAAGAAGTTCAATGAAAATTTAATTATTTTTAAAAATATAAAATTATAATGTCACGATAATTTTTTTTCTCTAAAAAATACAGTTTTTTATTTATATAGTAAAATTAATGTTGTTACATTAGTTTATATTTATCAACTGATTTTATTAAATACTTTTCATCTAATAAATTAGTTTATCACTTCAAAACATATAGGGTTGCGAGTTTATTGACTAGAATTTAATGAATTGATTATTATGTAGTTTTTTATTAAATTTTTTGACTTATAAGTTTGATTTTTTTATCTCATTCCATTCTTGTTATAAATTTTTACTATTTGCGATTAAAGGCTCTTTGTGAAAAAAAAATCTCTTATGATATAGGATAATAGCATTACGATTCTAGTTTAAGCCTTGATTTTTTTTTTAAAAATTTTCATCTTTAGCCAATTGAATGTATTTTTTTAATTGTATGTTAGAAATTAAGCTTACCATTTTTTTAATACTAAGTGCCTAAACTCTTATGAAAGAGGGATAAACATATATAATAACACAAAAAGTTAAGAGTGTTGCAATTCATCAAGTGTTTTAAAAATTCATTAAAATTTATATAAAAGTATTTTTTTAATTAATATAGAGTGTAAACTTCTGGTGCTCAGAACACAATACATAACAATAAAATTAAAAATGAATGTTTTTTTTTTGCTAGTTTTGTTCTTGCCGATTGATCTTGGTTGGACAGGATGATGAGCTCCACTTTGACTTGTCTTCATTGGATGTTCCGAGATGAGAAATTGTTGTTTTGTGACAAATGAGACTCAACCTGTTGATCACACTCCAACGATCAAGTCAGTGAGAGCATTCAAACTATAAAATATGTTTCAGTCTAGAGTATTTAGAAAAAACGTACTTTTAAACCTCTTTTATAGACGTTCCTTCAACGATTTTCATCCAACAGAATATTATTTCAACCACAAAAATATAATCTCGACAACAACATAATTTTAACAACAACAGTATAATTTCAATAGTAGAACATTCTGTTAACGTCATGTACCTTTATTTTTTGGGTACACACTATAAGAAAATAATGAAATAGAAACTAATTTTAGAGACAAAAATAATTAGTTGTTATAGTAACTAAATTAGAAACCATTTTAGAAACTACAAAACTTTTGGTTTCTAAATTATTTTCTATCATTGTTAGATTGTTTCTAAATTGGTATCTAATTAGTTACCAATGTTTTTACTACCAAATTTAGAATCTAAATAATTGGTAGTTAAAATCTTTGTAGCTAATTAGATACCACTTTAGAAATCAAAAATTATTTTAGTCTCTAAAATAGTCTTTTAATTTAATCAGTATAACAACTAATTATTTTTTATTTCTAAAATTAATTTCTATTTCATAATTTTCTTGTAATGACAATGTCACACTATTTTTTCACCAATTTCATAAAAATATATATAAGCTTAACTATTATTTCTTTTATTATTTTTACTTTAATTATAAAAATATATATAAGCTTAACTATTATTTCTTTTATTATTTTTACTTTAATTATCTTTTTCCATGCAAACCACCCAATATCTTAACCGACATCATTGGATCCATATTCATCTCAAACCAAATTATATATGAACCTGTCTATTAAAGCTATTACGATTAAGTGCTCCGCTCGAAAACCCAAGTATGTCCACAAGTTTCTTTGTTGTACATAATTTCAACGAAGATAGTTAGTGTTTGACAAAATACTTTTAGAATTTTTTTATCAGCATTTCTAGACTTTCTTGCTCAGGCTTTAGACTATCATTTAGGTATAATTTTAAATTAATATAAAATATATCATATAGCTAGTGACATGACAACCATGTGCGCGTGTCTAAAAATAAATATATTTTGACAATGTTAAAAAACTCAAATCTTAAAACACTGGTGTAAAACATTTTTTTATTAATTTTGAAAATTTTGAGTAGTTATTGACAAATTTTTTTATATATACTAGTGGGACATCGGCTCGCCTGAGCGCATGTGTATCCGTATTTCTTATTTTTTCATTTATATATATTTATGTTTAATATTAAAATTTGAATAAATAATATTATTATTTGTACATTTATCTTAACAATATAAATTGATAGTATATTATAAATAAAAAATGACATTATCATTATTATGTAAAATTATTATACTTTGTGTGAATTGGCTTAACCAATGCGAGTAATTGATCATTATTTTAAGTGTTTTATTCTTTACAGATTTTATTTCCTAAGAATGTCACACACATTAACCACTTTTGCAATTCAAAACCGTTCATCTTCTCCAGTATTTCCACTAATATTTTTTTTCCTCTCAAATTTGAAGAAACATTCTTCTTTCTATGCAACTGTTTGAAAAGTAATCACTTTTTTAATTCAAAACCGTCTCCAACCTCTATTTCAATTTAAGATTGTTCCTCCACATATATTACATATATTAGAGAAAATAAGAAATGACAACAATGTCCATAATATAATCAAATATTTATATAAGGATAAAATAGGGAAAAAGTTAAGAGCTATTAAAGAAGAGAATCCCCTTTATATATATATATATTTAATTAAATATGTTTAAAATAATTAAATAATTATATTTTTTTATCACAATAAATCAAATGTAATATTATTTTAATAATGTGATTCTTAATGAGTAAAGAAATTGAAGTTATTAATTTATAAAATAAACTAAACATCAATATTGGAAAAAATATAATAAAATGTATATATTAAAGAAATAGGAAAAACAAAATAAGATAAATAAAAGAGATAAAATATGAAGAAAATTAGCAATACACATTTCAGAATCTAAAAATTAGAGTTTTTGAAGCATTGAGGAGACAGAATACATGGTGAAGTGGCTATGATGAAATGTGAAGAGGAACAATAATACACTGTTTCAGAATCTCAAAATTAGAATTTTGAGGAGGCGAGAGGCATAGTGGCAGCCAAGGAAGACTGTGTGCGCTTACATTTAGATGTTAGAAGGGTCAACAATGAAGGCGTTTGCTCACGCTGAGCATCACAGTTTGGAACTTCTCGATTTCTTCTTCTCTATCTCCTTCTTCCTCTTGTGCTTGAGAAATATGAAAGAAAACGCACCAAAATTGAATTTGTTGAAAGAATACTAAAATTGAATTTGACTCTGTAGAAAGAATATCAAATAACATCAGACAATGGTTTTTAAGATGTTTCTATATTCTTCCTCTCTCATAGCTTTCTTATATATAATTTATTTTGCCTAAAGAAAGTAACCGTGCATAAACCCACATTTCACCCCTCTCTCTCCACTCTTATCATCTAATAAAACGTATCAATCTCTCCACTCTCCTGCCCATTAAGTGAGAACAAATAAAATAAAATTTTAAAATTAAAAAATGCTTATTTAATAAAGAAGAATATTACTTTTAAAACATAAAAGTAACCAATTTCTCCACTCACCTGCCCATGAGAACAAATAAAATAAAATTTTAAAATTAAAAAACGCTTATTTAATAAAGAAAAATATTAGTTTAAAACAGAAAAGTAACCCATTTCTCCACTCTCCTGCGAGTTAAGTGAGAACAAAAATAAATTAACGTACCAATCTCTCCACTTTCCTGTCAGTTAAGTAGTGAGAACAAATAAAATAAAATTAAAAAACTGTTTTATTAACTTCTAAATTATAAAATGTCCAAATAACCAAAATAAATTGATAAAACAAAATATTAAGTAAGGATAAAATAGGAAAACAATTTAGAGCAATTAAAGTGGAGAATCCAAAATGTCCAAATAACCAAAATAAATTGATAAAACAAAATATTAAGCAAAGATAAAGTAGAAAAACAATTTAGAGCAGTTAAAGTGGGGAATCCCCTTTATATATAGGTATAAATGGTATATTTATTAGTAATTACTGAATACATTTATACATATTTAATATTAGTAATGACTGAATACCATTATACATATTTAATATTAGTAATGACCGAATACATTTATACATATTTTTTATATTAGTAATGACGGAATACATTTATACATATTTAATATTTCATAAATATATTAAATACTTTAAGCAATAACTTAATAAAAAAATAGCAAGTTAATTCAAATTTTAAATCAACATAAAAATATATTATATCTCTAATGTAAAAACTAATTACAAATAACATTCATTTTGTGTGTGTCTAAAAACTATTTTTGAGATTAGTTAAGAAAATCAATTTTAAAAGACTGGTCAAATAAATTATTTTATTACCACTTTGACTATTTTGATCGGTTATTGACTAGTTTTTTCCCCTTTAACATGGGTTCATAAGGACTACCTAACTAACTCATCATTTTTCTATTGAACATTTATTATAATCACTATATTAATATTAATATTAATAATAATTGAGACATTTTGGACCCTATGTATTTTACTTTTATTCATAACGACAAAGTAGTAATTTTAAAATTGAATGTGTAACCATGTACTCAACATTTGGCTATATATTACATGAAGTTGGAACACAAACAGACAGTGTTTTTTTTTTTTATTTAAAATGTTTTTTAATATAATCTGTTGAAAGTTTATTAAAAAATGTGAATAAATTATATTGATTATGGTAATAAGACGACTAATCAAACATCATATCTGAAATCTTAGTTAATGTCGTTCATACTGATGACTTTGTGTACGGAGCTGTACACCTGATGTTGAATACTCAACCTATGTAATTGGCTTTTTGTGGAGGTTGATGAAATTCCAAGTAATGTATAAATAGAAAATTATAAAATATTTTTCTTTGTATTCAACTTTTGTCTCAAAAGCATAAATATAAATAATAAGAGTTTGAAATATGGTAATTCTGAAACAAATAAGAGTGCATTTTCTCCATTGATTTGAACTTGCCATGTCAGAATAAATTTGTTCTTGAAAGGAAAAGCTAAGAGTGTCTTTATTTTATCCATGAAAGTTAAGACTTGAATGCCATTAGATCTTAATCTTCATATTATTCACATGCCATAAAAATATAAATTTTCAATAAAACTTTAAATTGTAAGAATAATTTATTTTCTGCTTTAGAAATATATGCTTTTGTTAATATTTAAATAAATAGTAATAAGAATGTGAGTTTTTACAGTGACACAATATATATGCATAAATCAAATTAAAATTTTATGAAATGACTCATACAATTAACGTATCCCTATAATCACCTTTGAAGCATGAAAAATGTTATACTATTTGAATAAAAACATTTTTATTTCTATGATTTTTATTTGTGACTATCAAAGTTTGAAAAATGCTAAAAATATATAACAAAGAAACTGGAATAATTAATCTTCAATAACAATCACACTCTATTAGTTAAGGGAATTTAACTTATATCTAATAAAGATATCACTACAAGAATACTATGAATTAGACACAAAAAGGAAGTGTTGATCGAAACATTAAACACTCTTAGAGTATTAAAAAAAATAATTAAATAAAAATTAATGTTAAATACTAAAATAATTAGTTGTTATTGGACTAAATTAAATATTATTTTATAAACTAAAAAATTATTGGTATCTAAAGTAGTTTATATTATTAATAAAAATTTATAAAATAGTTTTTAAATTGGTATTTAATCATTAATTACCAATGTTTTAACCATTAACTACTTTATATTTTAAATTAGTTTCTATTAGTCGTTAGAGACTAATTTAGAATCTAAAATATTAGTAGCTAAAATATCGGTAACTAATTTATATACTAATTTAGAAACCATTTTATAAAATTTTATTAATAATTGAAATAATTTTAGATACCAATAATTTTTTAGTCTCTAAAATAATATCTAATTTAGTCCATATAGTGACTAATTATTTTTTATCTTTAAATTTGTTATTTAATTATTTTCTTGTAGTGAAGTTGGCTAAAGTGAATCTAAGTATTCACTACAATAAGAATTAGACCACACGAAGGAGGAGAGAAGTTAAATCCGTGGTTATTTTTTCGCATGGAGAACTTTAAATTTGTTTGTTATTGACGCTTTTATGTGTTAAAATGTGCAATTCAACTGATGGAGAGGTTGAAGGACCATTGTTAGTTATTTTCGTAATGATTCAAGGGTAATTTTTGGTTAATTATTTACTGTAATAATTTGAAAATATTGCTTAGTTAATTTTTTGTTGGGTTTGCATGTAGTTTGGGATATGAATATGTGATTTTTCTATTTTGAAGTAGTTTGTTGGTTAAAATATTTTTCCATTTTTTTTATGAGGAAAATCATGAAATAAAAATCAATTTTTAGAAACAAAAAATAATTAGTTGCTATAGTGACTAAATTAGAAACTATTTTAGAGATTAAAAAAATTTGGTTTCTAAATTAGTTTATATTATTGTTAAATAGTTTCTAAATTGGTATCTAATTAGCTACCAATGTTTTAACTACAAACTATTTAGATTCTAAATTTGGTAACAAAAACTTTGGTTTCTAATTAGATACCAAGTTAGAAACCATTTAACAATAATAGAAATTAATTTAGAAACCAAATTTTTTTAATCTCTAAAATAGTCTCTAATTTAGTTACTATAGCAACTAATTATTTTTTATCTCTAAAAATTGGTTTCTATTTCATGATTTTCTTGTAGTGTTAGTTCTTTATAGTTGATGTTAACCAGAGGTCTTGAGATATGTTAGGTTAATAAAATAATTGAATCCATCATAATGAAGATAGTTTGATACTTGTCATTGTGTTACTTGTAGTTTGAACTTTCACTTTTGTAATGTTTAAGCATGCATTTAGCATCACATTATTATGAAATTCATTATTACTATAATGTTAGAAGTCATTAAATGTTTTAGTTCCATGTGTCCTTTTTAGTAGTTTTTTTTCATGATAGACTATTGAATATGTTTCTTAACCATGGTTATATATGTTAAAATGTGTAATTTGTTTTTTGTTCAATCAGATGGTGGGATTCTATACAAAACAACATGTTTTTTTCAATCCTTATTCTGTGTGGACTTAACGAGGGCCAAGCTCACTCCAAACATAAGTAATTGGCCCTCACATATGTTATATACCAACCATTAAGCTAAGACTTGATCTTCACTATTTGTTTTTATGATTAAGTTAGTCAGGTTTGACATTCTCTAGGTTTGAGTCAACTAGAGTTTGGCTCTAACTATTACCTTTCACGTCTCACTTTGCTAGGGCTTGACCCTCTCTCTAGGTTTGACTCAGATTGGACTTGACCCTAACTATTAGCTTCTATGTCGCACTTAGAAAGGACTTGGCCCTTGCTTGTAGCTTTCACCTTTTACTAAGCTATGAGGTCTTCGCTTTTAGCTTCCACTAAGTGATGTCTCAACCCACTCTATTAGCAAGGATCTTCCAATGCAAAAAAATTAACTTCCAACTTGGAAGCATATATTGTACATAGAACACTATGTCCACACTACTTATGATATAATGTTCGTTTTTTCATTTTTCTCATCCATATTTAACCCACTTTATATCAGGGTTTATAGTGGATAAAAAAACTTTATGATTTAGTTATTTTTTGTTCAATTTACTGCCCCTCAGTCTTTATTAAATGTGAAACTCATATTTAGTTTTGAAATTCAACTAATTCTATTATTACTCTTATTACTTTAATTTACTTTTATTATTTAAATTATTATTATTATTATTACTTTATTTTACTTTTATTATTTAAGTTATTATTATTATTATATTAAAGATAATTTTTAAGCAAATTATGGCAAATTAGTCGGAGAGTTCTTTATAATATTATAATATAGAAAATTGTATTTTCTTTTTAAGTCATGTTAACTAATATTTCATTTAACTATGAAAATCAGGCGAATATGCATATTAATTATTCATTATATCTCATTTCATTAAAACAAAATTCACTTATGTCACCCTTTGCATTGGTTGACAAGTGTAACTACCTAAACTCCAAAACAAAAGAGGGTCCAATATTTTCTATACAATTATATAATAACATTTTAATATTATTTTATACTTTTTTAATAAATTAAAATTATTTTTTTATTTCGTTTTTTAAAATTAAAATGTGATATATGATTAAAGAGTATTATTTCGTTGACTTATTAATTTTATTTGTGTTACATATACAAATATAAATACTATAATTAAATGAATGTTTAGTTTGTTATAACATATGAAGAAATTAATTATGATAGAATTAAATTATTTTCTTTTTTTTAATGAAATAAGGAGCATAAATAAAAACTTAAATAATTAAAAAAATAAATTAATAGTTTTATATTAATAATATTAGTGTAAAATAATATTTTTATCTCGAACATTTTTACTAAATATTATCACTTAGTAAACATTAGTAAACATGGATAAAAACTCTTTTAAATCATTTTTATAAATTACATGGATGACAACTCTTTTACATTATGTACTGGTAGGGTCTTTACGATCGAGACTATGTCTTAGAACCCGGTTACTATGTCGACCGATATCGTAAAGACCATTACGTCTAAGCAAGATTAACAAGACTAATCAATGATCAAAAGTTAGGTAATACACTTCTAAACATGACTCATCTCCATAATCTGGCATAATAAGAAAGGGCCCATAATAACCATATAAATAGGCACAAAATCCAAGAACCAGGTACGTCATTATTATACAATGCTCAGAGTACCGAGTGCCGAATACTCAATTTTAACTTGAGCGTCGGAGTGCCTTTTGCAGGTATCATCCGAGTCTGAACTTTGCGGAGAAGAGAGGTAGAGTGAGAGGAAGAGAGTAAGGAGTTTGCTTGGAGAGGAACAGAAGTGCAGACCGATCGACCGAGGAAGTAAAAGAGCAACTTGAATCGTTCTCTTGGTTTTAACCTCATTCAAGAACAATTGGCGCCCATCATGGGCCGAGAGAATTAGCGTGAAAAGGAAAGTAGATGGTATCAACCCGAAGCATGGCAAACGAGAGGATGTCCAAAGCTGAGCAGATGGCATTGTTGATGTCCAATCCCTGCACTCAGTCCGCCGACACCCTTTTACTGAATCCATAATCGGAGTACCACTATTGGACAAGTGGAAAGGCTTCAATAGGGATTGCTATGACGACACGACCGACCTAGATGAGCACATGGACGCATACACCACGCGTATGAGCTTATACACCTCGAACGACGTGGTCCTATGTTGGGTATTCCCGACATCATTGAAAGGAGGAGCTTTGAGTTGGTTTACAAAGCTCCCTCCAAACTCCATTGACTTCTTTGAACACTAGTATCCAAGTTCGAGATACAATTCGCCACCAGCCGACCCCATCATCTGATCTCCATTTTCCTGGTCAACATTTTCCAGGAGAAGTGGGAATCGTTGAGGAAGTTCGTGGACAGGTTCAGAAAAATGACCATGAGCATCAAGAACGTGAGCTCGGATGTAGCAATGCATCACATGCTTACGGCTTACGGCCGAGACCTTTCGCCGACAGCTTGTGCAAGTACCTAGTTGCAAGCTTGGACGAGCTTAGGTGGGGGGCCGCAAAGTTCATGCAGTTGGAGGAGCCGAGGGAGTTTAGAAATCAGGTCCGAGCGAAAGCCAGTGGAGATAAGGGGATGGAGGATAAGGAACGCCAAACCTGACCAGCTGCGGATCGAGGGGATAGGTGCAGAGAAAACCGGGTTGGCCGGTTCGCAAGATATACCCTTTTTGGGCATCAATAGGGGAAGAATCTTAGACAAGGCTCTAAACATCAAGTTGATTCTACCACCAAGGAAGGCTGCAAGCCTTGAAAATGCCGATCGTACTCGTAGGTTTCGGTACCACAGAAACAATGGACATACCACCGAAGTGTGCCAAGCATTGAAGGATAAGATCGAAGAACTTATCTAAGCCGGACATCTCCGCTAGCTTTTACAAGGGGGTTGAGGTGCGAAACGGTCCCCACGGAGGGAAGAGCCAACAAGACGAAGGGACTACTCCCCTCCGAGGATGAGAGAAGATGACCATCGACCCGAACGTCGACCAAGAAGGGAGGACCCCAAGGGATAAGAGAAGGAATGATCGAGAGGTCATCAATACAATTGCTGGGGGATTCGCTGAGGGAGGCAGCTCCAACAGTGCCTGGAAAAGCACTTGAGGGCGGCGCATTAGGGGAACAATATTTCGTTTTGACTGAGGATGCCATCTATCACCTTCACCGAAGAAGAGTTCAAGGGTGTCGACCCTTCACAGAACAACCCCATGGTGATATTGGTCGATATCTGATAAGTGCCTAATTTAAGTAATATTTCATATTAAAATATAGGCACTTATGAGGATTTATTGCTAATTTACATATAAAATAATCCTTAATTTATGAATTTATACCTTTTTACATTTTTTATGAGCTTTATTTGAATAAGAACATTTTATTCCCAAATTTGGTGTTAATTGCATATTTCTAGGGAGGATTGAAGATTTAGAGTAAAGGAGAATAATTTGAGCAAAAAAGAGAAAGCTGGAAGGTCTCAGAATGGAAAAAGATGCAAAGAAAGATTAAGCCTTTTTTATGTTTTATCATTTAGCCCATTAGCGCGACACAGGAAGCAACCTAACCCTAGAAAACTAGGATAAATAAAGGGCTGGAGGCTCAACCCTAGTGTGTCAGATTGAGAGGAAAACACCATAGAGTGAATTGTAACCCAATTTGGAGAATGGAAGGTGCTAGAAGTATGTGTGGCTAATTCTACCCTTTGGGATTGAGAGTAATCTGCTTAAACTCTTATGTATTGAGGTGATATTTTATATATTAATATTAAGTTCTTGATTGATTATTGGTATTGTTGTTTAACTTTTAACTTTCCGTGACAAATTGAGAATCTTAAATCTAACCGAGAGGTATTTTTAAGGTTCAGACCTAAACATCAATACTTAGCATATTTGAGTGCTAGAGATAGACTTGAAATGTTAATTGCCATTAACGTTTGATTGTGGTTTCTAAGTTGTTGTTTTTATAAGTATGCGAGAGATCGATATTTAGAAAACATTCTTAAGAATTTTATATGCGAGAGATCGATATAAATGAATTTTCTACGGGCATCAATTTCAATCAAAGAACTTAATATTAACATGCTAATCAAAATACATAAGAGTGAGAAAGATGAAACCTAATCCCTATTTTTCCAACTTGAAGCAACCAATTCTTTGTTTTTTTTCTTATTAATCAGTGCCAACACAATTAATTCAAAACTCTTTTTATTGTTCTGATTTTATATTTAGCGATTATTGTACTCGATAATTCACTGTTATGTTCCTCGTGGGATCGATATCCGTCCTTAGGGACAATTATTACTTTTGACAAATGCGGTGCACTTGCCGTAAAAAGTTATCAAGTTTTTGGTGCCGTTGCCGGGAAATAGGTTTGATGTGTTGAGTATAATTTCCTAAATATTGTGAATATTTTAATTGTTTTGATTTTTTTTAATTTTATTTTAAACAGATTTGTTTTAATTTAATTTAATTTAATTTTAATTTGCTGTTATTATTTTAATTCTTATTTTGATTTTATTTATTTCTATTTATTTTCAGATTTATTTTGATTTTTCTTTTGATTTTCTTTTGATTTTATTTTATTTTAGTTTTTTTTAGGTTTAGTTACATAGTTTTATTTAGGTTTAGGTAGTTTTTATTTATTTGTTTTAATTATTTATCATTACTAGTTTTAGTTTTTATTTTTACGTTAAGTTGGTTAGTTTTTTACGATTATAATTTTCTGTTTTATTTTGTTTTTATTTTATTCTTAGTATTTATTTGTTATTTTTAAGTACATTATTTCTTGTTTTTATTGTTTTCTTCTATTTTGTTTTTAGTTTTTTTTTATTTATATTTTTTTTCTGAATATTTTTGTTTTATTTTCTCTTAGTGTTATATTAGTGTTTTGTTTTTGTTTTATTTTATCTTTAAGTTTTAATTTGTATTTTATTGATTTTATTTTAGTTAGCTATTTAAATTCTTGTTTATTTTTTAATTTTTGAAAAAAAATTTAAATTATAAAATTTCAGTTACTACTTGCGAATTTTTCTCGCTAACCCTTGCATTAGCTGCTTTTATATGATATTGAGAGGTCAAGTTTCAAAAGACCATTTGCTATTTGAAGAAAAAATTGAGAAGGTGGCCAGAAAAAATCGAAAATCAAAGGCAAAAGAATATCAAGAAGATAATAGAGAGGACTCTTCAACATCTTCTTCTTTTTCCATTGATATTTTTCAGGAGAATAACAACATGGCGGGGGAGGAAACACCACCTCCTAGAAGAACTCTTGGAGATTACGCCATACATCAAGGACCCAAACATTTTTCTAGCATTGCAGTGCCTGCAACTAACAGGGCCTTGGAGATGAAGCCTGCGTTCCTTACCCTCATTAATACCAATCAATTCACGACGATGGATCATGAGGATCCTCATACACACTTGGCTACTTTTTATGAATTGGTGGGAACTATGGGTTTGCAAACAAGTGATCTTGAGAATGTATACATGCGTTTGTTTCCTTTTTCTTTGGCAGGGAAAGCAAAATAGTGGCTTATATCTCATCCTAATAAGACTTTAACTAAATGGAAGGATGTGGAGGAAATTTTTTTGCAAAGATTTTTCCCAATCTCTCGTTACATTAATGCTAAGTCTGAAATATCTATGTTCAGACAAGGAGTAGAGGAGTCTTTCTGTGAGACATCAGAGAGATTCAAGAGGATGCTGAGAAAATGCCCAAACCATGGGTTTGAAGATATTGCTCAACTAAGCATATTTATTAATGGTCTCAGATCAAATACAAAGATGCTCCTAGATGCCGTGGCTGGTGGCACAATGATGGTTCCTGATGCAAATCAAGCAATGAGGATTATAGAAGTTTTGGCCACAACTGACTATCAAGCTCAACATGATAGACAAAATCATAAAAAAAGAGGAGTATTGGAGTTAAACACTGCAAATGCATTGCTAGCTCAAAACAAAATTCTGACACAACAACTTGAGCAAATGACCGCACATATGACCCTATTACCCCAAAAGTTTCATGCTGTTCAATCACTCCAAAGTCAAAATGTACCTCTCAGGTGTGATTTTTGTGGAGGTGATCATCCTAATGGTCACTGTTCTTATCAGAATAACGCATATGAAGCTGAAGTGAATTATATGGGAAATCAAGGAAGGCAAGGCGGTTTTTCCTACAATTATCCTCAAGGTTGGAAAAATAATCAAAATCAGAATTTTGGATGGAAGCAAGACTATAATTCATCCAACAAGCAAGGGCCTTTCCAACAGCAACATCAATCGAATTCTCCATCTATTCCTGACAGGATGAATAAAGTGGAAGATGTTTTGTCAAAGATTATGAGTGCACAGGAAAATAGTATGGCTTCGATTAGGAGCATGGAAACTCAAATAGAACAGCTAGCTAAACAAATGTCGCAACTCACACAAATTGTAGATGGGAAAATTGGCCAATTCTCAGCTAACACTACCACTAACCCTAAGGAGCATTGCAATAACATCACTACTGAGGGTGATGAGAAAACCAGAGAAGAAAATGGTGAGATGGTGAAGATTGAGAAGGAAAAAGGAGAAAATAGAAAAGAGGGAGAAAAAATGTGAAGTTGTAGAGAGTAGAGTTTCAAAAGAATTATCTCATTCTCTTATGCATGTAAGAAAAGAAAATAAAAGATTATTTCCTGATAAATTGCTTCCAAAAAATTATTTTGCAGGATGGCCGGAGAAAAATACATTTTTTGAAGGAATTAAAAGGAAGATATGCTGTTTTGAAGATAAAATATAGATCCGGAAGTTGAAAGCAATTTTTTGAAGCTAAAAGACTTGCCAAAGAAATTTAGGGATCCAGGAAGTTTTACTAGTTTTGTGTCAATGGGTGATTTATTTGTGGTTAAGGCTCTATTAGATTTAGGGTCAAGTATAAATTTGATGCCACTAACCATGTTAAGACAGATAGGTGACTTGAAGGTTAAAACCACTAAGATACAATTACAATTGGCTGACAGAACGGTGAAACATCCTTATGGTGTGGTGGAAGATGTCCTCACAAAGGTAGACAAATTCATGTTCCCAGTAGATTTTGTTATCTTGGACATGAAAGAAGACGAGGAAGTCCCTTTAATTCTCGACAGACCTTTCATGAAGACTGCTAAAGTTATAGTAGATGTAGACAAAGGAGAACTTAAAGTAAGGTCTCTTGATGAAGAGGTAAGATTTAATCTTTTTGATGATGTAACTAACTGGATTACAGATAAGAATGGGAGACAAGAGGAAATATCAAAAGATGGTGAGCTTTTGGAGGGCTCAAAGCCAAAGGAGGAAGTTACTCGTCATGAAAAGTTAAAGGCAAAAGGAGACCGGAACAATCAAGGGAAGCTAGTGGAAGAAGATGGATATCAGCCATGACAACCTATCATGCTCACTGTAGGTAGGGGGAAAGTAATGAAGAAGACAAAGAAATTGTGGGTCATTAAGGAATTAAAAGTTGGATGGAAAAATTTGAAGTGGAAGAGCCATATACAAGAAAAACGAAAGTGATAATAAGAGCTCTGATCAAGCGGAATAATTATCCCCCTTGATAAAAACTTTCGTCAAGCTATATGACGTTAAAAGAGCGCTAACTGGGAGGCAACATTTTAGTTTTATGTTGTTTTATTACCTTTGCTGATTTTATTTTAAAAAAAAAAGATTAAAAAAATTAAATAATATAAAAAAATCCTATATGCCTCCTAATCATTATGCAGGTTATGTATTTTTGACTTGGGGACAAATTCTATTATTCATGGGGCATATCCAGCAAATGAAGCAAGAATGTGGATAAAGATTTTAACAAAAAGCTGGATGACTTCATAAGAAGAGAGGATTGAGAAAAAATATGGTTTTATCTTTCTAATTCTTTTTTTTCCCAGTTATTTGAATTTTGTCTTATTTTATTTATTTTATTTTTCCGTTATTTTGTTTTCTGTTTATTTGCTTATTTGTTTAGTTTGTTTTTATTGCTTATTTTGAATAGATTTCCTGTTTTGTTAGTTTGTTAGTTTTAAGTCTTGAATTATCTTTCTTGAATAAATTTCAGTTTTAATTTGTTTTTTTTTTCTAGTTTATTTTTTTTTTCAAATAAAAAAGAACTAGAATATTAATTTAGAATTATGGAAAAAAGAATTTGGGTTTAAATATTAAATAGTGAGATGAATTAGACACAGGTTAGAAAAGAAAATATGATTGAATCCCTATTTTCAAATGTAGTTAAAATTATGATACATGAAAGTTTAACAAGATGATTGATTAGGACAGATAATGACAAGACAAAAAGGAATGAGACCATTTAAACCAAGTGAGTGTGTGAACCTTAAACAATTTTGAGAGTTTTACTGATGAATTGACAGTTGTGGTTTCTTAATTTTTATTTTTGTTGCATCATAAAAGAGCATGAAGATGATTGAGGCATTTGTTTGTGTTAATTAAGAGCCAGGGCCAAAAAGCCAACCTTTATATTAGAATTCCATTTTTTTTATATCCCCTTTGGGCCAATCAATTTTTGTTAATATTGCACCTTAACCTTTAATGATATATTTTCCTACCCTTTAGCATGTTTAAGGAAGGAGAACATAAATGCAATACATATAGAAAAGAGAATGGTTGGTTTCGACTGTGAAAGCTCAAAAAGTTGAAAATAGGAATAATCTTTTCCTGTTATTGAAAAAAAAAAGAGAAATAGAAGAAGAAAAAGAAATAGAAAAGAAAGAAAAAAAAATCATCATGAAAATCATGAAAAGTTAGAAAGAAAATGAGGAAAAAGGACATCGAAAGAAAGTGGTGATTAGATAACATATATGTTCTCTATAATTGAATTGTAGGTATGTTCTTCTTCTTTAAGAAGTGCATTTTGTTATCTAAGAAAAACCAATATTTTTTGGAAGCCCAGCCTCATTACAACCCTGGAAAAGACCTCAAGATTCATGTTTCTAATATGTTTGTGATTTGAAGATGAAATGAAAAGCAACCGTGATTTGTTATGATTCAGTGAAAATAGAGAAACACTTACCTGTGAGCATATGAGAAGATATTCATGGATGAATTGTCATTTGTTTGTTTTGATTTGATCCTGGAAGTTGATTGTGTATATATTATTCTATATTTGAATTTGGAAGCATCACAAGTTTCTAATTTGATATGTTGTTTAGTGAATTAAGTTGTTTGATATTTAAATTCAAATATATTCATTTACTTTGCTTGAGGAAAAGCAAGATTCGAAGTTGGGGAGAGTGATAAGTGCCTAATTTCAGTAATATTTCATATTAAAATATAGGCATTTATGAGAATTTATTGTTAATTTACATATAAAATAATCCTTAATTTATGAATTTATACCTTTTTACATTTTTTATGAGCTTTATTTGAATAAGAGCATTTTATTGCCAAATTTAGTGTTAATTGCAGATTTCTAGGGAGGATTGAAGATTTAGAGTAAAGGAGAATAATTTGAGCCAAAAAGAGAAAGCTGGAAGGTCCTAAAATGGAAAAAGATGCAAAGAAAGATTGAGCCTTTTTTATGTTTTATCATTTAGCCCATTAGCGCGACACATGAAGCAACCTAACCCTAGAAAACTAGGATAAATAAAGGGTTAGAGGCTCAACCCTAGTGTGTCAGATTGAGAGGAAAACACCATAAAGTGAATTGTAACCCAATTGGGAGAATGGAAGGTGCTAGAAGTATGCGTGGCTAATTCTACCCTTTGGGATTGGGAGTAATCTGCTCAAACTCTTATGTATTGAGGTGATATTTTATATATTAATATTCAGTTCTTGATTTATTATTGGTATTGTTGTTTAACTTTTAACTTTCCGTGACAAATTGAGAATCTTAAATCTAACCGAGAGTAAACATCAATACTTAGCATATTTGAGTGCTAGAGATAGACTTGAAATGTTAATTGCCATTAACGTCTGATTGTGATTTCTAAGTTGTTGTTTTTATAAGTATGCGAGAGATCGATATTTAGGAAACATTCTTAAGAATTTTATATGCGAGAGATTGATATAAATGAATTTTCTACGGGCATCAATTTCAATCAAAGAACTTAATATTGACATGCTAATAAAAATACATAAGAGTGAGAAAGATGAAACCTAATCCTTATTTTTCCAACTTGAAGCAACCAATTCTTTGTCTGTTTTCTTATTGATCACTGCCAACACAATTAATTCAAAACTCTTTTTATTGTTCTGTTTTTATATTTAGCGATTATTGTACTCGATAATTCATTGTTCCTTGTGGGATCGATATCCGTCCTTAGGGACAATTATTACTTTTGAAAAACGCAGTACACCTGCCGTAAAAAGTTATCAATATCGACAAGTTCACCATCATGAAGACACTGGTAGACCAGGGAAGTTCGGTGGACATCCTCTACTGGAAGACGTTCAAGTAGTTGAGGATAAGCGAGGAGGAGATGAAGTCGTATGACGACCATGTGGTCAGCTTCTCAGATGAGAGAGGGGGAACCCGAGGGTATATCAAACTCTACACCACCTTCGGTAAAGGAGAGGCGAGCAAGTCATTTAAAATTCGGTATCTGGTAATTGACGCCAACACCTCCTACAACATTTTGCTGGGACGACCGTCCATCAACAAATTGAGGGTGACCGTTTCTACACCTCATTTGACAATGAAGTTCCCGTTGGCTTCGGGAGACGTTCTCACTGTGCACGTAGACCAGAAAGTGGCACGAGAATGTTATGCAGAGAGCCTTAGGGTAGAGCCCACACGACAAGACGACTGTGTCAACCATTCCCCAGGCGTAAGTCCTGCCGAGGACGAAGGTCCCCCCAAAAAGAAGCCCAACTGACGCGTAGAGAGCACATGGTTGCCCTAGTCGATTTGGACCCCCAAACAATCTAGTAGAGGCTCGAGGCTAAGGAAGGATTTCGTTGAGATCCTTTAATTGACGAGGAGCAAAACACCTATGTAGGCATGACCATAGCAGTGGCTGAGGCCGAGCTGATACACCAAGCACTAAAGAGGAATGTCGACCTCTTCGTGTGGACAACGTCAAATATGCGGGGGGTAAGCCTGGATATCATCACTCATAAAATTTCGGTCTACAAGGAAGCAGGCTCGGTTGCGCAAAAGAAACGCAAGCTTGGCGAGGAGAAAAGGTTGGCAGCTAAGGAGAAGGCCGATAAGCTTCTGTCTATCGAATTGATACAAGAGGCCAAATACACCACTTGGTTGGGCAAAATAGTTATGGTGACCAAGGCTAAGGACAAGTGGAGGATGTTGTAGATTACATAAACCTCAACAAGGTGTGTCTAAAAGACTTGTACCCCTTCCCTAATATTGACCAGCTAGTAGATGGAGCAGTCGACCATAAAATCCTTAGTTTCCTTGACGCATACTCTGGCTAAAACAGATCAGCCTGCATCCGAGGGACAAGGAAAAAATTGCCTTCATGACGGACGAAGCGAACTACTACTACGAGGTAATGTCGTTCGGTTTAAAGAACGCTGGAGCTACCTACCAACGACTTATGCACAAAGTCTTTAAAGATTGATCGATCAAAATGTAAAGGTTTACGTGGACGACATAGTGGTGAAGTCGGATTCATGTAACCAACACATCAAGGACCTGGAGAAAGTCTTCGAGGCACTAAGGTGGACCAACTTGAGACTCAATATGGAGAAGTGCGGATTCAGCATGGAAGATGGTAAGTTTTTGGGTTTCATGCTAACCCATCGGGGCATTGAGTCCAACTCGGATAAATGTTGGGCGAGAACTGAGATTTGAATCCCTTATAATGTGAATGAGATGCAACAGCTCATAGGGCGTCTTACCGCCCTCTCCAGATTCGTCCCTCGATTGGACGATCAGATACGACCGATGGTACAATTGCTTCGTAAAACAGACAAGTTCAGTTGGGATGAAAAGTGTGAAGAAATCTTCCAACAGCTGAAAAAATTCTTATCCTCACGAAAGTTATTAAGAAGCCGAGACCCGACCTGATGGCATTTCATGAAGGTCTTCTTGAATCATGTAAGAAAAGTGGTGCGGAAGCTATGAAGGTGTGTGAGCAAGATCCTCCTAAGAGTGGTGTTGATCTTGAAGGTGCATGAAAGGTATGATTATAGGAAGGTTCGGCCAGCCCAAGGAATGGTGAAGGATGTGAAGTTTAGAGCCTAGAATTCTAGGAGAAGCAAAGCTTGGCACAAAATGACAGCATAACTTTAATCACAATAAACTTGCAAATACAAGGTGTAGGCCTTCCTATTTATAAGCTAAATGGCCGTAAGTCTTAAGCTAATGTCTAATGAAATGAAAGCCAAATTAAATGCAATTCACAAAGCACATGTGCCATGTGCTCATGACCGGCCAAACCTAGAGAGTTTCTAGAATGTTTCACTCAAATATGCTTTCTACACTACTCTAATTACTAAGCACCCCTAATGGGCCTTTATGCAACATGTACAAAGCTTTCTCTCTTCCATCCGTGGCCTCATTCAATTGGGCTTGAATATGCTTAGCCATTGACCTTGTGATAGGCCCTAGACGGTCTAGGTCTCCTCCTAGACGCTCCATGGGTAGCCTTTCCTCTTCACGTCCTAGACGCTCCTTCCTTCTAGCTAGACGCTCATCATGGTCTAGACGCTCTTCATGATCTAGTGTTGGGCTTTGGCTTTCATGGCTAGATGTGCTTGGCCCTCCTCCATCATCCCCTCCCCCTTGGAAAGGATTTGTCCTCAAATCCAGCTCGTCATCGTCATTGGTACCTACAAATGGAGAAAGGTCAATCACATTAAAAGTGTCATGTACTCCATATTCAAGAGGTAGGTCCAATTTATGTGCATTGTTATTGACTCGCTTGAGGACTTGAAAGGGTCCATCACCTCGGGGACTTAGTTTGGACTTCCTTTGAGTTGGAAATCTATCTTTGCGAAGGTGAAGCCAAACTAAGTCTCCTTCCTCAAAAATTATTCCTCTCTTCCCTTTATTGTTGTATTTTGTGTACTTCTCATTTTGTTGTTGTATTTGGAGTTTAATCTTCTCATGCATTTTCTTTACAAAGTCAGCTTTGATTACTCCTTCCTTATGCACAAAATCTTGTGGATTAGGAAGAGGTATCAAATCCATGGGTGTGAGAGGATTAAAACCATATACTACTTCAAAAGGAGAAGCATTAGTAGTCTTGTGAACTACTCGATTGTAAGCAAATTCAATGTGGGGAAGATACTCATCCCAAGATTTGTGGCTGCCCTTCATGATAGCCCTAAGCATAGTTCCAAGAGATCTATTGACTACTTCGGTTTGCCCATCCGTTTGAGGATGACAAGAAGTTGAAAATTGTAGTCTTGTTCCAAGTTTACCCCAAAGAGTTTTCCAAAAGTGGCTTATAAACTTGGGATCTCTATCGGACACTATACTTCTAGGGAGACCATGGAGTCTCACCACTTCTCTAAAGAAGAGTTTAGAAATATTTTGAGCATCATCTACCTTGTGGCATGGAATAAAATGGGACATTTTGCTAAAACGGTCCACTACCACAAAGATAGAGTCATGGCCTCTTGCAGTCCTAGGAAGTCCTAAAATGAAATCCATGCTAATGTCTTCCCAAGGAGCATTTGCAATCGGCAAAGGTGTGTAGAGTCCATGCGGCATTGTTCTAGACTTTGCTTTTAAACATGAGATGCATCTAGAACAATGTCGTTGGACATCTTTCCTCATGTGTGGCCAACAAAATTTTGCTTTTAAAAGATCTAGAGTCTTATCAACTCCAAAAAGGCCCATGAGTCCCCCCTCATGTGATTCTTTGACAAGGAGTTTCCTATGTGTTCCTTGGGGAATGCAAAGTTTTCCCTCTTAAAAAAGATATCCCTCGGACACATAGTAACCTCCTTGCGCTCTATGTAGACATTGGGCATAGATGGATGAGAGTTCTTGATCTTCTTGGTAAAGCTCTCTTATGTGGTCAAATCCAAGAATTTGGGCACCCAATTTTGAAAAGAGTGTATGCCGTCTTGAAAGAGCATCGACCACTATATTGGTGCTTCCTTTCTTGTATTTGATTACATAAGGAAATTGTTCAAGAAATTCCATCCATTTAGCATGTCTCTTGTTGAGCTTGTGTTGGCCCTTTAAATATTTTAAAGACTCGTGATCACTATGGATGACAAATTCTTTGGACACAAGGTAGTGTTCCCAAGTCTTTAGGGCTCGCACAAGAGCATAAAGCTCTTTGTCATAGGTGGGGTAGTTGAGGGTGGCACCATGGAGTTTTTCACTAAAATAAGCAATGGGGTGTCCACCTTGCAACAAAACCGCACCTATGCCTACCCCCGATGCATCACACTCTATCTCAAAAGTTTTGGAAAAATTTGGGAGAGATAGAATGGGTGCATTGGTGAGTTGAGCTTTTAGCCTTTGAAAGGCTTGCTCATGCTTTTCATTCCAACAAAATGCAACATCTTTTTTAACAAGTTCATTCAAAGGAGAAGCTAGACTAGAAAAATTAGGCACAAACCTTCTATAGAAGCTAGCTAACCCATGAAAACTTCGTACATCACTTACATTTTGTGGAGTTGGCCACTCGCGGATGGCTTTGATTTTCTCGGGATCTACATGCACCCCCTTTTTGTTTACTATGAAGCCTAAGAAAACTACACTATCTACACAAAAGGTACACTTATCCCTATTTGCAAAAGGACTATTTTTCCTAAGCACTAGAAGAACTTCCCTAAGGTGACTTAGATGGTCTTCTAGGGTTTTACTATAGACTAAGATATCATCAAAATAAACTACTACATATTTACCTATACAATCCCTCAAGGTGTGATTCATAAGCCTCATGAATGTACTTGGGGCATTAGTAAGCCCAAAGGGCATCACCAACCACTCATATAATCCAAATTTGGTCTTAAAAGCGGTTTTCCACTTATCACCCTCCTTGATTCGAATTTGGTGATATCCACTTTTAAGGTCAATTTTGGAGAATAGAGTTGACCCATGCAATTCATCAAGCATATCGTCAAGCCTTGGGATAGGATGCCTATACTTGATGGTGATGTTGTTGATTGCTCGACAATCACAACACATGCGCCATTTTCCATCCTTTTTGGGCACCAACAAGACAGGTACAGCACAAGGGCTTAGGCTCTTTTGAACCCAACCCTTCTCCAACAAGTCTTGAACTTGTGATTATATCTCCTTTGTTTCCTCGGGGTTGGTTCTATAAGCAGGCCTATTTGGTAGGCTTGCCCCCGGAATGAAGTCAATTTGATGTTCTATCCCCCTAAGGGGAGGAAGCCCAATGGGCTCCTCATGGGAGAATAGATCTTCAAATTCACTTAAAAGGTTTTCTATTTGAGGAGGTAAATTCATAAGTTCACTACTTGTGGTAGTGCATGTAAGTGCTCCTTTACAAAAGATAAGGCTTGGTTGTTCAACAAGAAGCAAATTTTCAAAAACGTTTTCAAGAGGCTTTTCTTGTTGACCAACCTTGTGGGAAGGAACACTCTTCTCCCACGCCTTCCTATCCCTAAGGATTTTCTCTTTTTCTAGCGCTCTTTTTTTTTTTTTTTTTTTTTTCCTCATCCCTCTTTTGCTTCATTTGTATTTGGTCTTTTACCACTTGAGAATGTGGTAAAGGACTAAGTACAAACTTTTTATACTTGTGGGTGATGGAAATTTCGTTAGTGAGACCATCATGCAAGGTTTTCTTATCAAATTGCCATGGTCTCCCTAATAAAATATGACAAGCTTCCATAGGTACTACATCACATAAAACCTTATCTTTGTAGTTTCCTATGGAAAACTTGATTTCCACTTGCTTGTCTACATGTAGTTCCCCATTTTCATTAAGCCATTGAAGTTTATAAGGTTTTGGGTGAGGAACTACTTGTAGCTTAAGCTTCTCCACCATCCTAGCACTACAACAATTGCAACTAGATCCACTATCCACAATGAGAGAGCATATGTTTTCTAAAACATTGCATCTTGTATGAAATATGTTCTCTCTTTGTGTTTCAATGGATGTGCTAGGGTGATTGTTGAGGGTTCTCCTAATCATAAGCAATTCTCCCTCTAGTGGAGCTACCCTCTCATCCTCTCCCCCCTCCTCTCTCTCACTAGGCTCATCCTCGCCACTAGTGTACTCGTCTACACCCTTAAGAAACAAAGTCCTTTGGTTTGGACATTGTGCTTGCACATGCCCTCTACCATAGCACTTGAAACACTTGACATCTCTAGCTCGGATGGGTGGGGTGGAGGTTTCTTTGGTAAAAGGTTTGGTAGGTTCTTTTGGTTTTTCTTTTGATGTACTACCCTCCCTTCTAAACTCTTTCTTGGGATAAAAGTTAGAGTAAGGGCTCACCTTTTGACTTGATGTTTTGCGTAAAATTTGTTGCTCAACTTTAATGCAAAGTTGAACCAAATCATTCAAGTCTTGGTAAGGTAAGAGCTCCACTCTATCTCTTATCTCAAGTGATAGGCCACTAAGGAACCTAGCTATTGTGGTATCCTCCTCTTCTCTAATGGAGGCTCTCATCATGTAGAGCTCCATTTTTTGTCTATACTCTTCCACACTCATGTTTTTTTGTTGGAGTCTTTGGAGCTTGTCCATCAACTCCCTATGGTAGTAGGAAGGTATGTGTCGGCGTCTTAGGGCTCCCCTAAGGTCATTCCAATATGTAATGGGAGGTTCCCTATGAAGACGCCTTTCTCTTTCGAGAGAGGTCCACCAATACATGGCGTTCCCTTGGAAGCTAAGGGCGGCTAAGGGTACTTTACGTTCCTCACTTACCCTATGGCAAGCAAAGAGTTGTTCTACCTTCATCTCCCAATCTAGATAGATTTCTACATTTTCCTTTCCATGAAAATGAGGTAGGTCTACTCTAGTTTCCCTTGGCACCTCTTGCTCCCTTTGCCTATTCCTTCTAGGGGGTGGTTGGTAGTAGTCATTAATTCTAAGGCTTCCCTCCCCTAGAGACTCATTACTCCTAGATGCATGAGTATGAGTTTTTTTTTTTTTTTTTGTGATTTTTGGGATTTCTCCTCTTGGGCTTTAGCCAATTCATTGATTTTATTCTCATTCTCCAATTGTCTAAAGGAAATCATTTGTACAGCTTGTGAAACTTCTTTTAAAAGAGATTTTATAGATTTGACTTCACTTTCAATAGACTTTGGAGAGTGAGGAGTAAAAGACATGGCTAAAGTTTTTGTGTATATAAGTGTTTTACCTTGAGGAAATTTAGGAAAGTCAAAGAAGGTAGTTTTCCAGGTAAGGGAGGTGAGTCACAAAGGACTACTTAAGTACCAAGCCTTTGCCTTAGCCAAAAACTATCCCTTAATGTCTCCACACAAAACTTCCTCTTAGTAAACTACTTAGAACACAATTAAGTTGAGAAATCAAAACTTTTTTTTTTCAATGCAAGAAAACAAAGTATGCTAACTAATTTAACAAAGCTAGTCGATTTAACACAAAATAAGCATGCAAAGCGTCACTACTAAGCAAAAGAAAAGGTAATTACAAACAATTAACAATTGCTAATTAAGAATTCTATACTAGTCGGCCCTAGGTGAGGCTTCTTGGACACTTTGAGCCCTTGAAGACACACTCACCGTCTAAAACGTAATTAAGAGGTAATTAACACAAATTAAGTTGTAAGGAAATTAAGAAAAACTCCCTTTGTTGATCCTCTTTTTGCTAAGTGCACTTCCTTGTTGTCTTTGCTTGTTGATCCTCCAAGTGTTTGTAGTGTTTTTCAAGAATGCTTGTTTCGGCCTTGGCTTTGTTTCCCCTTAGAATGAAGGTTTTAATTCTCCAACTCCAGCACCTATCAAAAGACTAGACCTTACCCAAGTCAAGTTTCCATTCAATTAAGCACCAAAGGAGAAATAAATTCCAGCACCAAATTAGAGGTCAAAGAACAAAAGCAAGAAACAATTTAATTGAATAAAACAGTACCACCAAAAGGAGTTAGATTATGACAACTAGAAAGAGGTCCAAGAAATATTAAGCAAGCAAATAAAAGGTACCAAAATAAAGGTAGGCACACAAAAGAATCCTAAGAATGGCACTAGAATTAGATGACCAAATAAAAAAAACAGCACCACTGGAAAATGTTGTGGGCCAGAAATGTGTTTTTCCCCAATTTATGCTGAGCTTTGTTTTTAAGATATGATTCTGAAATTTGATATGCAAGATATTCAAGATCTTAGATAAATTCTGGCTTTGGAATCACTCAAAACGCATGCACCAATTTTATTTAATAAATTTTGCAATTTTGGTGTTCAGTTACGCCAGCTGTAGCGCCTCAGATTTGCACACTGATTTTAAAAGATTTATCATTTTTTTTCTGTTGATTCTTTTGGACTAATTCTTTTTATTTTCCTTTATATAACACTTCAAACTTGCAAATTCCTGAGAATCAAAATTTTCCTATGAGTGAAAATATTTTTCTGGATCAAAACAGCCAGCACAGAAAATTTGAAACAGGGGATTCAGGAAACTGGAAACAAAAACAGCAAGATACCAAATTTTAAACACAATGGAAATTTGTGAAATAGAATTGCGTAGGATCTAAACACAATATGAACTCAAACTAAAATTAAAAAGGCACCAAAAGATCAAAGAACAGCAGATTCAAAGCATTTAAAGATACCCAAAATCAAGAAACAATCAAGCCAAATAAAGGACTACTAAGAATTGTTGACATTGTGGATGAACATGACTTGACAAAACATATAAGATTCAGAAATTAAATACTCAAAAGCATAATATGAACCAAATAAGAAAGCAATAAAGACTCAAAAGCCTAAAAGAAAATAGCAACTCAAAGGTGTATGAAATCCTATCACAATTTGCACAAGAACTTGTTCAAGATCAATTGAACAAAAGTGCTTCGGTTGGATCTTCCACAAAGCACACCAAAGCAAATTAAAATGCAAAAAACAGCAAGACAATTATGGAAAAGATAAACAACATGAAATAAAAGAAGAACTAGAAATGAAAAGACCAAAAGCAACTCATCTTGAAGAACCCAAGCTCATGATACCAAATGATGGCATTTCATGAAGGTCTTCTTGAATCATGTAAGAAAAGTGGTGCGAAAGCTATGAAGGTGTGTGAGCAAGATCCTCCTAAGAGTGGTGTTGATCTTGAAGGTGCATGAAAGGTATGATTATAGGGAGGTTCGGCCAGCCCAAGGAATGGTGAAGGATGTGAAGTTTAGAGCCTAGAATTCTAGGAGAAGCAAAGCTTGGCACAAAATGGCAGCATAACTTTACTCACAATAAACTTGCAAATACAAGGTGTAGGCCTTCCTATTTATAAGCTAAATGGCCATAAGTCTTAAGCTAATGTCTAATGAAATGAAAGCCAAATTAAATGCAATTCACAAAGCACATGTGCCATGTGCTCATGACCGGCCAAACCTAGAGAGTTTCTAGAATGTTTCACTCAAATATGCTTTCTACACTACTCTAATTACTAAGCACCCCTAATGGGCCTTTATGCAACATGTACAAAGCTTTCTCGCTTCCATCCGTGGCCTCATTCAATTGGGCTTGAATATGCTTAGCCATTGACCTTGTGATAGGCCCTAGACGGTCTAGGTCTCCTCCTAGACGCTCCATGGGTAGCCTTTCCTCTTCACGTCCTAGACGCTCCTTCCTTCTAGCTAGACGCTCATCATGGTCTAGACGCTCTTCATGATCTAGGGTTGGGCTTTGGCTTTCATGGCTAGATGTGCTTGGCCCTGTCTCGGAGGAGGTAGTCAGCGTAATGCTCGTACAAGAGTTGGGGAAGGAGGAACGCCTTCTATATTTTGTCATCTGGAAGCTCCATGCAACCGAGACCAGATAAAAGATGATAGAAAAGGTAGCACTCGCCCTAGTCTTGACGGCCAGGCGGATGCGACCGTACTTCTAGAACCACACCATAATGGTAAGGATCGACTATCCAACTTTTAAAATTGTATCTAAGCCAAATCTTGCACGACGCAAGATAGGATGGTCGGTGGAGCTCTCTGAGTTTGACATCTGTTATGAGTTAAGGGGTGTAATCAAGTTCCAGTGCTTAGCCGATTTCTCCGCCAAGCTAACTCCCCAACAAGATCTTTCAACCAGATGGACAATATATGTGGATGGTTCATCCAACAAACCCGCGTGTGGAGCAAGAGTCGTCCTCGAAGGCTCGGGCGACCTCCTCTTGTAGCAAGCTCTCTAATTTGGGAAGGCCACCAACAATCAAGCCGAGTACGAGACCTTCCTGGTAGGACTGAACTTGGCGTATGATACTGAAGCTCACGAGGTAACGTGCAAAAGCGACTCCCAGTACTTGGTCGATCAGATAAAGGGAGAGTTTAAAGTGAATGAACCCTTGTTGCAGATGTATTATCATACGGTCTCCAACCTCATGGCCCGATTCGAAAAGGTAACGGTGGAAAACATTCGTCGGGAGGACAACACGAGAGTGGATGCATTGTCTCGGCTTGCTACTACGAAGAAGAAAAGCCATCATAGATTTGTAGTACAGATCTTCCTAAAACAACCCAATGTGGGAGAGGCCTAGTTCCTGGCCATAATCGAGACCGAAACTTGGATGACTCCAATCATTTAGTGCCTAGAGCTCGGCACATTAAAACCAGAAAAAGAAAAGGCGATGAGACAGTAATGGCAAGGTAAACCATGATCGGCCAGGACCTCTATTGATGAGGGTACTCCAGACCGCTATTAAAATGCATCACCAAGGAACAGACAGAGTACGTCCTCCGAGAAATCTATGAAGGTGCATGCGGAAACCCCTTGGGCAGGAGGACGATGGTCGCGAAGGTACTTAAAGTCAAATACTACTGACCGACCATTCAAAGCGAGTATGCAAAATATGTGAAGAAATGAACCAAGTGTTAGGAGTTCTGTTCTTGTCGGTTGACTTAGTCGTCGTTGACTTCAAAGGCAGATGATGGCTCCTCCTATCTCCTGGTGGTTTATGCTCTCTCCTTGGGTAGCTGAGAGTGGCTCCATTAAAATAGAGGGCCCTACCTGTTGATTGCACTCCGACAATCAAGTTAGTACTGGGCTAAGAAATAGTAAAGTATGTAAAAGCAGTTTCAGTCTTAGAATCGGCGTACCTTTTCTAGGATTCTTACCACCCTTTATATAGGTTGTATCTAGGTCAACTCCCTGTCCCACAAGGATTTTTCCTTTAATGGAATTAGGGTTATTGGGGAGGCATCCTGTGACGCGTTGCACAAGCTTAGCAGCCACAACACAAGACTCGTCTCTTCTGGAGTGCAATATCTCTAACAGTATGGCCGCCAGGGTACCAACTCATGTATCAACACTGCGGGGCCATCTGTTCTATGGGTGCCCTAAGTATTCACGTACCATGCATGCAGTCTACCCTTGGAAACCCTAACCCTAACGGACCTTAGCACCTCCAAGGGTTATTTACTTGTGCTAGACCTGAATGTGCTATACACACCGCATGCATAAATCCTCTCGTGACTTGGGTCCCTTTCTCGTATGGATAATAACTCATTGTTATTTCTAGGGCCCACCTATGTGGCCTATTAACGTGACTGGACCGCCGAGGTCCGATGTCACGTCTGAGCTCCGATCTCTTAGCCGATGTCCGAGGTCTGGCCAGTACACAAGCCCCTCAGGCTCGAGCTGTAACTTGTTTCAGTGAAGAGGTTAAGTGATCGACCTCGGCGACCTACGTGGCGCTTAAAATGATGGGACGTGAACAGTGCACCGAGGTGACATTTCACCATACTTTTTTAATCAGCGTACACGTAGCAGGATCGACGACTTTACTATTTCGATGCTCATAATCTGTCTTAACTGTTCTAGGTATGTTTATGTTTTTTGCACTTTATAAATGTTCTTCATTTTGGCGTCTCTCTGTTTTTCTTTCTTTTGAATTTCTGAGTGCACCAACCCTTTGTCTAAACTCTTCCTTTTTCCATCTCTTTCTCTAGCTTTTCTTCTCGAGATGGCTCGAACAAAAACCACTGCAAACCCACCTCCTCCTATCAACTACAAATCTCTATACCGCTGGGCTCCTGACAGCCTCCTAGCCGAAACCTCCAAAATCACCTCCTTCAAGGATATAGAGACCTATAAGGAGGGCGAGTTCAGCGAGAAATTTTTCATTTTCGGGAAGGAGCACGATAGGTTCGTGAAGGTCCTGCCCTGCAAGGAGGGTGAACCAGTGTGCATCGACGAGTCCGCGAACCCAGAGGACCCCTTCTTCTTCATGTACTCAACGGTCTTCAAAAGGCTCAAGCTTCGCCTACCGCTCATTGGGTTCGAGCGTGCACTTCTCACCAAGGTCAACGTTGCCCCTTCCTAGTTGCATCCCAACAACTGGGCATTCTTCAGGGCCTTTGCTATTCTTTGCAGCCACTTTGGCCATATGCCATCGATGGACGTTTTTGTTGATCAAGAGTGATCAAGTGCTTTGAAGAATTCAATTGTGCTTTGAAGAATCCAAACCCTTTGTGCTTGATGCAAGGCTGTGTTGCTGCTGTGTTTTGGGAGGGATCTGGGTAGTTTTATATGTAATCCACTCCTTTTTTGAATCTAAAGTTGATGTGTTTTAAATCCTTTATAAATTAAAGTGTTTTTCAAACTAAGTGAAAAACAACTTGTTGTTTTTTCGAATCAACCTGTTTAAGTTTGGTTGACTTAACTACCAAACCAAACAATCGGTTGTTTCGTGGTTGTTTCAACCGATTGTTTCTTTGAAAATCCTAATAGAATTCTGTTTTGATGGTTGAATGAGCTTTAAATGATTTCCAACTGAATACGCTCTTTCATTAAATGCTTTGACCAATCTTTGGAAAATATAAATAGTTTGTTTATGTTTTCAATCAAGTAAGAAAACAAATTTGAGTTTTTCAGTTGTTAAAGAGTTGATTCAAGATTTGAACATTCACATCAAAGATTTGGGTTTTCTAAGAGAGTGAAATATGATTGCATTTGTATTGATTTTAGATTGTTCTGTAAACGAGTGTAATCTCTTCTCAACCTTCTATATTTCTAGTGTTGTGTTGCCAAGGAGTGTTGTGTGCTCTTGAAGTGGTCAAGATCAATACTCTTGGTGTGTGAATTACCAAAGTGAGTGTGTTTCTTGAAGGGTTCAAGGTCACTGCTTTGGTGGATTGTGTGTTGTAATCTGGTTTGATTACTTAGTGGATTACCCAGTGGTTTTCTGGGGACTGCATGTAGCTCTTGGTTAAAGAGTGAACCAATATAAACTGTTGGTGTATCTTTCTCTTACCCTTAAACTCATTTACATTCTGTTTTTAGTTTTTACTAGTGTTCCTGCCAGAAACTCGAGCACCGTGTGTCTCTTCGAACGGTGGAACGCGAACCTTCGAACTTGCTCCTCCTCCCGTGATGATTTCCTGCAACACAGAGACAAATGGCGCGCTCGCGGCAGTTTGCACTCCGACGCTTAAGTCAGTAAACGAGGCAGAAAACACCGTGCACCTCCGTATCAAAGCAAGGCAAACACCGTGCTCTTGGAAGTGCGTAACTGAATTCTCTCCTATTCTCTCTCAAGTTTACAAGTGCGTGCAGTTTGCCAAATGACAGAGTATCTGGAAAATGTACCTTATGTTGTTTCTCTTTGTGCCTTATATACCTTTGCTTGCGCTTCTGCCACGTGGCTTCTCTGACTTAAGCTCACTAGCGAGCGCACCTCACGATGCTGTATCCCAGACTTAGGAGTATCCCAACGCGTGTGGTGGCCCCGCTGGAGTGCTGACGCGCCCAGGGGTGACTGCGTGGGAGCCAACTGATGCACCCGTCTCTGAGTGACTTCCCCTGGGAGTCCCCTAAGTTGCTCACGTACCCTGCATGCAGACGCCCCTATGGGGCGTGATCTCTTACAGGTCGTATCTGCTCCGGAGGGCATCAGCAGTGGTGCGTTCTGCCGCATTCCTACACCTCATGCGCGGATAAGTCGTGGATTGGGGCTCTTCCTACTGGTACTGAAGGGGGGGCTTTAAATCCACCTTTCTCAGCTATGTTCATTTCCTGACATACCGAGGCCCGAGGCTTCCAGGCCCCTGTCGTGCCGCCTCCTCAATGGTCACTCCTACCTGTAGGTATCGGGGGGTGGCACCATTTAGACCAAAGCACGTTCTTAGGACAACTGGCTACGCCCTTGAGGTGGGCGACGCCTGTGACAGTCGAGGCCCAACAATGGTCGACGCCCAAGGACTGTAGACACCCGAAGCGGTCAACACCGTGACTCTCTACTTGGAGCCCCTGGTGGGTCCTACCACATGTTGACTTGGGTCAACGCCCGAGGACGGGTCGGTACATAAGCCCCCTAGTCTTGAGCTGATGACTCGTTCAGCAAAAAGACTAAGGCCTCGCCCTACCGCTCTACGTGGCATTCCGCTTGACTAGACATTTCTGCGCGGTGACGTGACAACTTAAGTGGCGCATTAATCTCTCGATACGTGGCCCAATCCTGCGGCTGAGGCTAAATGTCGCTAGCGCTTCTCAAGTTTATGTTATAGCTTTCAAAATCGCACGCTCTAAGCATTGTTCCATCACTTACACTCAATTCTTCACTGTTCATCTTCTTTCTGAAACTCTTGCGATTCCCTCCTCACAGAGCTCGCGCCTTTCAACAATCAACCATCAAAGGTATGATTTTTATCCATTGATTGCCCTTTAATCTTACTATTTTGTACTGATAAACTGCTTGGGACTGTTTAAATTCCTACGTTTACGCCTTTCCTCTCGTTCCTTCATTTCCTCTGTTTTCTAATCTTCTCGCGGGGGTAGGGTTTTCTGGGTTTTCCTCCCATTTTAACACCACGGTCCTTTGTTTGCTAAGCCCTTGTTCTTCTTTTTGCTCAGCTTTCTTTGTTACATCAAGGCGCGTACCAAAACCACCGCCAACCCTCCACCTCCTAGCGTGAACTACAAATCCCAGTACCCTTGGGCCTCTGACGAGTTGCTCGCTGAGACCTCAACTTTAACTTCCCTATCTGATTGGAGGGCCCATGTAGGCGACTCAAGTGTTTACAAATTCAGCGCCTTTGCCAGAAGGCACGACGCTTACATATCTGTCCGTCCTTGCACACCGGGTGAGCCAGTTTGTGTGGACGATCAGTCAAACGGCGGGGAGGCCTTCTTCTTCTTCTACCAGACCGTATTCAAACGCATATGTCTGCGTCTTCCTTTCTCGGGGTTTGAGAGGGAGCTCCTCACCGAAATAAACGTCGCCCCTGCCCAGCTACACCCCAATAGCTGGGCCTTCATCAAGGCGTTTGGAATCCTCTCGGGTATTTTGGCCAGCCCTCTTCTGTAGATATATTCCTCCACTTCTTTGAGGTCAAAAAACAAGGGAAAAGCCTCTGGGTCAGCTTCAGCGGCATCTCCAGAAGAATTATTCTATCCCTGTTCCAACAATCCTACAAGGGATGTAGAGGGAAGTTCTTCAAAGTATGCTGCACTGAACACGACCGCACAGCGCTGGACGGCTTCCCTCTATACTGGGTGAGGGAGCCAAAATTGACCAAGCCCAAGACCCTGGACGAACTACCCTCGACCGATCGAGAGTTGTGTTTGGTCTTGGCCAATATGGGGGTAATCTTTAACACTGCTGAGCTGATAGTACGTGAATACGACTCTGCAGCCCTTACCCAATACCTTAGTATGGGAATTAATCCCCACTCACCCTCTACGATTTCTGATTCTGCTAGTGTATACTCCTGTCAATTTGTAAACCGTTTGTCTGCTTTAGGTCTCCATAGTGTATCTGATTATGCTTCATGCTTCGACTTGGCCTGTGTCTAACCTTTGCTTGTTTGCTTCTTTGGTGTAGGTTCAGTAATGGATGTGAGTAAACGAAAGAAGCTTGCCAGGGCCCTAGCAGCCCGTGGCAAGACTACATCCGAAGGAGCTGGCGCCTCCGCACACCCAGCCCCTGAGTATACTCTTCCAACCTCCCCAACATCCCATACTCAAGCTCTCCCAACATCAACACCTTCCCAAGACCTTCCTTCTCCACATGCCACCCAAACTCCTACCTCTCCAGCCCCCATCTCTACCGTTCCCCTAACCATTGTTGAAACCGCAACCACACCAGCCCCCCTTGGCAAAGGAAAAGGGGTGGTGGTGATTCCTTCTAGGGACGACGAGGATACCGAGGATGGGCCAAACTTCAAGAGGAGGAGGACCATCAAGGTTGTTACCTCCCACTCTGCCTCCAACCATAGCGCTGAGTCACTGAGGGAGCTTCCCCCAAGTGCTTCTTCACCGCCCCATCAGTTAGCCTCGGGGAATGGGGTTGAGTCTGCACCCACACCTACCCCTGCGCTGGCTCCAGAGCTTCCCCAACTGGTCCAACATTTATTGAGGGGCTTCCTGCACCAGGCGACGCCAGGAGGCCCAACTGGCAAGGCCGTGGAGGAAGGTATTGCCTATTCCTTCAGGGAATACCTTTCTCACGCCTGCTCTTGGCGAGAACAAGCTGAAGCCAAGGCTAGCGACCGCCAGGCTCTTGAGAACGAGTTGGCCTTGCTGAAAGAGCAGACCAAGACCCAGGAGCGTCGCTGGTTCCACCAAGAAGTCGCCTACCAAGACACTCTGAAGGAGGCTCAAAAGGCTAAGGAGGAAGCTAACAAGAGACTCCACGAAGCTGGCCAAAAATATGTTGAGCTTCTGGGGCAGACTGTGCCTCTTCGCGTTGAGATTGCTGAGCTCAAAGACGCTGTCGAAGCTTCCAAGTCTAGAACGAAAGACCTTGAGGACCGCTGTGTCTCTAAAGAGGTAAACTGGGGCAAGGTGGAGGGGGCGCTTGCTGCCAGGACTGAGGCCTTCGACCTGCTGAAGATTGATTTTTCCAAACTGTAGGCAGAGAGGGATGAGCTGTCTAAGCAACTGGCAGAGAAAACCGAGGCCTTGGTGGCCAAAGAGAAAGAAATGGCCTCCCAAGCTGAGCACTTTCAGAAGACTGAGAAAAAGCTGGTCGACGATGCCGCGGGCGCATTTGCTGAGGGGTTCGTAGAGGCCCTAGCCTAGGTGGCGTGTGAACATCCAGGGGTTGACACCTCCAAGTGCGGCGCTTCTAATCACATCGTCGAGGGGAAGATCGTTCCCTTAGATCTTTCTGAGGACTAGCCTCACCCTTTCCTTTGTAATCTCATAACTATTACTTGTACTGCAACACTGAATACACCTGAACCTTTTATTTTCATATACTTGCTTATGCTTATCTTCCTTTACTGCTCGGAAAATGTGTCTGCACTTTACCTTTGGGTCACCCTGTTTTGCTTGTCTGTTATTGTCTTTACTTGCTGTTTCAAAGGCGTATCTGCTGCTTACCTTTGACTTATTTCGCTATGCTTATTTACTTTACGAACTATGGGCAGCACGTGCCTTTCTTTCTCATTCTTCTCACTAAGTCATCGTGCGTACCCTTCACTTGGATTTCATTATCTCAACCTTTACTTATCCTTCGTATCTATGAGGCGTCATCGGCCTCGACGTTGCCTAAAGGCATAGGAGGACTCACCTTCGCTTGCCTCATCATCGCTTAAAGGCGAAGGAGGACTTTCCTTGTAAAAGCTTACGCGCTAGATGCCCACACTCGGGGAGAGGCTTGCTAAAAGCAAAGCCGTTTCGTCCTCAGTGTGCTTTGGCATTAGGAAAAAGTCACATTCGGTGCCCACGCCCAGGGAGAGGTTTGGTGAAGCAATGCCGTTTCGTCCCTGGAGTGTCTAACCAGCAAGGCAACTGGTCCTTAACTCTTGCACTTGGTGCCCACGCCCAGGGAGAGGCCTGCTGAAAGCAGTACCGTTTCGTCCCCGGTGTGTCTAAAACACCGAGGCAGCTAGTTCTGATCTCTTGCACTTGGTGCCCACACTCGGGGAGAGGCCTGTTAAAGCAGCACCGTTTCGTCCCCGGCGTGTCTAAACATCAAGGCAGCCAGTGTACTTTGGTGCCCACACCCAGGGAGAGGCTTGCTAAAGTAGTGTCGTTTCGTCCTTGTGGTGTCTAAAACACCAAGATGACTAGGGACTTGGCGTTTACGCTTAAGGAGAAGGTTTCCCGAAGGATGGCGCTTTTCCTTTTTGGCGTGTATCTACACCAAGGCGCCTGGTTCTCCACTGTTTCGAACTTTATTCTCTACCCTCGACGCCCACGCCCGAGAGAGGCACCTCCACGTCTCCTCTCGGGGTGTCTAAACATCAAGGTGGTGGGTCCGTCTCTTACCGAACCGCATTATCTTTGCTTAGCGTTTCTTTACATCGTAATAAGGAAATCTTAAGACAATGTATGCTCAAACTGATTTTACTCGGGTGACCTTATTAAAAAACCCCCGAAAGGGAAAAAGAGTGTCCCCTCAACTGTATACTACATCAAGTCTTTAACTAAAATAAAACTTCAAATTAGCTGCGTTCCAGGTGCGTGGGATGGGGCCTCCCTCCAGAGTCTCAAGCTTGTACGAACCGTTCCCCTTAGCCTCGGTGACTCTAAAGGGTCTGGTCCACTTGGGAAACAGCTTGTTCTCCAACTCATATGGACGAGCCTTTCGCATGACCAGGTCAACTACTTGGAACTGCAGCGACTTCACCTTAGAGCTGTACTGATGCTCTACCCTTCTCTTCACAGCCTCAGCCTTGATTCTTGCCTCTTCTCTTGCCTCGTCCAACAGGTCTAAGTTTACCCTCCTCTCCTCGTCCAACAGGTCTAACTTTGGAAACGCGGTGAGCTCTCGTGTATCTCCACCGGGATCATCGCATCCGACCCATATACAAGGCTGAATGGCGTCTCCATGGTGGAAGACTAGGGCGTGGTGTGATAAGCCCACACTATCCTTGGTACTTCCTCCGCCCAAGCTCCTTTGGCCTTCTCAAGCCTCCTCTTCAATCCTCTCAACAAAATTCTATTCGCGGACTCCACCTATCCGTTCGTCTTGGGGTGTTCGACTGATGCGAACACTTGTTTGATGCCCACCTCTGCACACAACTTTCCCAACTGCTGGCTTGCAAACTGAGTGCCATTATCTGAGACCAGGCGCCTCGATACACCGAAACGACACACAATGTTTTTCCAAACAAAGTGTTGTACCTTATGTGCAGTGATCTGTGCCACCGGTTCTGCTTCTATCCACTTCGTGAAGTACTCAATAACAACTATCAAGTACTTCATCTGCCTTATCGCCAATTGGAAAGGGCCTAAGATGTCGATCCCCCAGGTGTGGAAAGGCCATGGACTGCATATGGACCTCAACTATTCTGGCGGCACCTTGTGCCAATCGGTGTGGTGTTGGCACTGCCTGCACCGCTGGGCGTACCTTACACAATCTTCCCTCACGGTTGGCCAATAGAAACCCGCACATACTACCTTGGATGCCAACAATCTTCCCCCCACGTGGCTCCCACAAATCTTTTCATGGAGTTCAGACATTATCCTTGTGCACTCATCCCCACTCACACACGTCAAGATTGGGTGTGTAAACCCATGCCTGAATAACATTCCATCCACCAGGGTATACCTTGCGGAGTTTCTTTTCACCTTTTTGCCCTCTTCTGGCTCTGCTGGGAGGATCCCATATGGAAGGTAGCGCCTATAAGGTGTCATCCACGTATCTCCCTCTTCCAGGGCGCACACTTGCATGAGATCCTCTACTGTCGGCGAGGTCGGATAGACACTTACACTAGGGGCTCTCGCCATCTCCTGAGTCAAGGACCGATGACTCCCCGACTTTCCCTTGGATGCACTAATCTGAAGGACGTCCACTCTGTTATCTACCACAAACTTTCGCGGTGCCTTGAGGGTCTCTTGGATGACCGTCCTCTACCTTCCCCCCTTGCCTGAGCTGGCCAGCTTGGCGAGCATGTCAGCACAGACATTTTGCTCTCTTGGGACGTGCACCAACTCAAACGCCGTGAACGCCCCCTTCAGCACTTGGACGTACATCAAATACGCAGCAATTTGCGGATCCTTAGCTTGATATTCTCCAATCACCTGCCCCGTGACCAGCAGCGAGTCACTCTTTGCCAACAGGCTCCGCGCGCCCATTTCTTTGGCTCAGAGCATTCCTGCGATAAGGGCCTCGTACTCTGCCTGGTGTTTACTTGCCTTGAAGGCGAACCTCAGGGCTTACTCGATCAACACCCCGTTGGGCCCCTCCAAGACTATCCCAGCCCCGCTTCCCTACTGATTCGAGGATCCATCTACTGACAAAACCCACTGGAAATCAGGCCCCTCCTCCAGTTGGGCGCCTCCTGGTGAGAGCTCTGCCACGACGTCTGCATAGATATGTCCCTTGATGGACCCCCTAGGCTCATATACTATATCAAACTTTGATAGCTCCACCGCCTAGCGAACCATCCTTCCAGCAACATCTGGCTTCAGCAATACCTTCTGGATGGGGAGGCCCGTCATTACTACCACCGAAAAACTCTGGAAATAGTGGCGGAGCCTCCTGGCAGAGAACACCACTGCCAGAGCTGCTTTCTCTAAAGACTGATACCTCGTCTCCGGGCCCTGCAAGGCCTTGCTTACGAAGTATTTAGGCTTCTGCACCCGATCCTGCTCCTGAACCAGCATAGAGCTGATGGCCCACTCTTGCAAAATACAACCGGAGGGGCACGCCTGTCCGTGGATTGCATAATACAGGAGGCGTCGCCAGGTACTCCTTCAGCTTGAAGAAGGCTGCCTCACACTCTTCTGTCCACACGAAGCGGTTGTTCCTCTTCAGGCACTGGAAATACGGGTGGCCTTTATCTCCACCAACAGATACGAACCTTGACAAGGCCGCCATACACTCTGTCAACTGCTGCACTTCCTTTACTGAGGTTGGGCTCCTCATGGCGATGATTGCTGCACACTTATCGGGGTTCGCCTCTATCCCCCACTCAGTGAGCATGAATCCCAGGAACTTACCCGCCTCAACCCCAAAGACGCACTTCTTAGGGTTTAACTTGAGGTGGTACTTAGCTATGGTGGCAAACAGCTCTTTCAGATCAGCTGTGTGTCACCCCCTCTCCTGCGAGGTCACCACCATGTCGTCCACATAGGCTTGCACATTCCTACCCAACATGGATGCAAGGACCTTATCCATCAACCTTTGGTAGGTGGCGCCCACGTTCTTCAGCTCAAACGACATCACCTTATATCAGTAACATGTCTCGGTCATGAATTTCGTTTTGCTCTCGTCCCGGGGATGCATCTTGATCTGATTGTACCCCGAAAACGCATCCAAGAAACTCAGCATCTTGCAACCTGAAGCACTATCTACCAACGCGTCGATGCTGGGTAAAGGATACGAGTCCTTAGGGCACGCCTTATTTAGGTTAGTGAAATCCACACACATCCTCCACTTCCTATTTGCCTTCTTCACTAGGACCACATTGGCAAGCCACTCAGGGTACTGGATCTCCCTGATGTGACCGGCACTCAGCAACTTCCTCGTCTCCTCCTGCATGACGAGGCGCCTTTTCTCGTTAAACTTCCTTCTTCTCTGTCGTACAGGGCGAACCTTGGGTTCCATGGTGAGATGATGGCTTATAAAATCTGGGTCGATGCCGGGCATGTCCGAGGCAGACCATGCAAAGGCGTCCAGGTGGCGCGAGATGACGGCCGCCACCTGGTCCTGCTCCTCTTGGCTCAAGCGTCGCCCCAAACAAAAGGTTCTGCCACCTATCTGCCTCTCGACCACGTTCTCAACCGGCTCCGATCGTCTCTCCCGGGCGTCCACGCACGAGCCACGCCACGACCTCCGTCTTCCCTCGCCACGCCACCTACCAGTGCCTCCTTTCCGGGCTATGCCCTAGTGGGCGTTCTATTTTTGTACACGCCCCCTTCGGGCGTCTCCACCATGGGTTTCGCCTCGACAGGCGTCTTGCCCACATGCACGTGCTCTTTGGGTGGCGTCTCCGCGGGCTCTCCCTTTATGGGCGTCTCCCCATGGCCCGAGCGTTCTGTCACCATGAACACGCCCATCTTCGTTTTTAAGCTATTCTCATAGCACTTTCGAGCCTCCTCTTGATCTGACTTGATCACGATCACTCTGCCACTGAGATACGGCAACTTCAGCTTCATATGCCGCATGGAGGCCACTCTCCTTAGCCTATTCAGTGGAGGCCTCCCCAACAAGATGTTGTAGGCTGAATTGGCGTTTACAACCAGGTACCTGATGCTCTCGGTACGAGATGCGGTACCATTCGTAAACGTCGTTCTCAGCTCCAGGTACCCCCGCACCTCAACCTGATCCTCAGCGAAGCCATATAAGCACCCTGTATACGGCCTCAACAGATCGGGGGACAACTACAGCTTGTTGAACGTGTACCAAAACATCACATTCGCGGAGCTTCCTTGGTCCACGAGCACTCTGTGCACTTTCCGACCAGCAGTCACAACTGAAATCACTACGGGGTCGTTGTCCAGGGAAGAAGCTTGTGGCTGAGCTTCAATGGGCTCGTTGGAAGAGTCTTGATGTCCCTCTTCCAACAATCGTATAAGGTCTTCAAAGGGAAGTTCTTTAAGATTCGGTTTAGTAAATTTGACCCCACCCTGTTGGACGAGTTCCCCCTTTACAGGGTGCAAGAGCCAGGGCTTAAGAGGCCTAGGTGCCTGGAAGACTTGACCTCGCACGACCGAGAAGTATGCGAGTTCTTCTCGAGGTTGGGAGTGGTGTTTAACACTGCTGAGTTGATCAAGTTTGAGTACAACCCCGGGTCCCTTGAGGGCTATATCGGTATCCCCCTTCCCCTTGCCTTTACTTATGTGTCTCTTTTACTTGTGTGTTCTGCTGGTTCAGTCTCTTATGTGTTATATTCTTCTTATGTAGGCATGGTTCTGAACGCTGAGAAGAGGAGGCAACTAGCTGAAGTGGCCCTTCAACGTAAGGCTGCTCCTGGCTCTTCTGCTGCCGATGCCCCTACTCTTGCTGATAATGCCCCAGGCCCTTATGCCCTTGTCCCTGTAGACCATAGGCAGAAGGGGGTAGTCAAGGCCATTGCCTTTGAAGACGAGGACACTTATTCAGGCATCGTCTTCACGAGGAAGCGAAAGGCTGATGTCGCTGTCCCTTCTCCCTCACATTTGGATGCTCATGCCCCTTCCTACAGGGAACATCCTTCCAATACCTCTTTCCCTCGTGACCTAATGGTGCAAGAGGGTATGGGGTTAGAGTGCCTTAGGGGGTGATCATGGTGCATTTCCTGCCAACCTGCCTGCCTTCCTCCAATAGGCCCTGCACTCCTTCCAGGATCAGGAAAGGCTGGAGAACATGGAGGAGGATCCCCTGCAAGAGCATACATCAAAGTGCCTTGGGGACTTCCTCGTTGCATTTAGCCCCCCTCGACAAGATGCAGAAGTTGAAGGAGGCAGCTAGCCACAACGCCCTTCAGATCAAGGCGTTCAAGCACCGCGAGACTGCCCTTTACCTGGAGGTGGCAGATCTCCACAAATCTGAGACAACAGTCAAGAAGCTCCTCTTTGAGAAGTCTCAAGAAGCTCTGGGAGCCCAGGCCAAGGTCTTGACTCTCTCCGAACTGAGATCATTGGCTTGAAGGAGAAGGCAGAAGAGTCACAGGAGAAAGTGGCTAGGCTTGAGGAAAAATCATCTCAACAAGAGGAGAGGCTTGCCAAACTAGAGGAAGAGCTAGCTCGCAAGGACGAGCTCTTCAAACAGACTAAGGAGGAGCACACCAATGACGTCGCTGACGCCTACGCTGTAGGGTTTGAGGATGCCATGGCCCAGGTTGCCTGCGTGCACCCTGGGGTGGATCTTTCTCAAACCGGCTTGGCCCAGAAGGTTGCTGGTGAGCAGTTGGTCAATGTTGATGAGTGACTCCTCCTGTTGTAATTATTTGGCAATCTGTAAACAATCGTCACTTGTAAATATATGCTTCTATTTATAAGATATGCATTTCCTTAAACTGCTCCTTTTTGTTATTAGCTGCTTTGCCTATGTTGAATTAGACTAACAACACTTTAGAACCTTTCTAACTTAGGTAGCACGCTTCTGAACCTTTCTACTTTAGGTAGCTTGCTTCTTGACCACTCGCTCGACCTTAACCTTTCTTTGATGTGTTAGGGTAGAGGTGGTGCTTACCCGAACTCTTACTCCGCCCATCCTTTGTCAAACAAAGATAAGGGAGATGCTGCTCTTGACCTTGGCGTATATGGGCAAGGGATGTCTTTAACTAGGAACCACACTGTTCTTGACCTTGTCTTACAAGACAAGGGAGAGGCTTAGTTAGCTGGTCTCGACCTTTCCACATAAGAGGGAGATATATAACTGGGAAACATATTGACCTTGCGTTACGAGACAAGGAAGAGGTAACTGTTCTGTCCTCGATCTTGGCATCCCCACGCAAGAGGGAGGCTCACTAAGAACCGTACTATTCCCAATCTTAGTGTTTCTAACCCAAGGGAGAGGTTCACTTACTGACCTCGTCCTCGCCGTATAGAGGCAAGAGAGAATTTTAACTGAGAACCATACTGTCTCGACCTTGGCGTTCCCACACAAGAGGGATGCTCACTAAGAACCATACTATTCTCAATCTTGGTGTTTCTAACCCAAGAGAGAGGTTCACTTACTTCACTGTACAACAAATTTACAAAAAAATTGGAAAGACATATCTTTTAACTAAAACTTTATTGGGTGCCATTATCGGACACCAATCGTTTTGGGACTCCAAAGAGACATACTATGTTCTTCCACACAAAGTGCTAGACCTTGTGGGTTGTGATTTGCGCTACTCGCTCAGCCTCTATCCACTTTGTGAAGTACTCAATAACAACCATGAGGTACTTCATCTATCGCATTGCTAAAGGGAATGGCCCCAGGATGTCGATTCCCCAGGTATGAAACGGCCATGGGCTATGAATCGATCTCAACTCCTCTGGGGTGCTTGTGCCAGTCAGCATGTTGTTGGCACTGTTTGCACCGTTGTGCATACCTCGTGCAATCCTCCCTCATGGTTTCCAGTAGTATCCAGTGCAAATGGCCTTCGATGAGAGAGCTCAGCCACCGATGTGAATCCCACATATCCCCTTGTGAAGTTCTGCCATAATGCGCGTGCACTGCTCACCACTTACACATATAAGGGTAGGGTGAGTATACCCGTGTCTGAACAAGTATTTGCTCGAATTTTTCTTGACTACTCTGGCTTCTGTAGGTTCCAGCGGGAGTATCCCATCAATCAAGTAGCATCGGTAGGGTGTCATCCAGGTTTCGCCTCCTTCAACTAGGCAAACGTGCATTGACTCTTCCCTTGATAATACGCATGTGCTTATCTTGGGCGTTTTCAGTGTTTCTTGAGTCAACGACCGGTGACTTCTCTTAACACCTTCTAAGATGCTTATTTGTTGGACTTCTGCTGTGCTATCTGTGGTGGTTTGAGGTGTTTTCAGGGTCTCCTGTATGACTGTCCTCTGTCTGTCCCCTTGCCTGAACTGACGAGTTTTGCTAGCAAGTCAGCTCGGGCATTCTGTTCTCGAGGGACATGTACTAATTCGAACACTACAAAAGTCTCCTTTAGAATCTGGACATACTGTAGGTATGCAGCCATCTGGGGATCTTTTGCCTGGTATTCTCCTGTAACCTGCCTCGTTACCAGCAGGGAGTCACTCTTCGCCGGCAAACTCTTCGCCCCCATCTTCTTGGCTAGCAGCATTCCAACTATCAGGGCCTCATACTCCGCCTGGTTGTTACTGGCCTTGAAAGCAAACCGTAGGGCCTGCTCGATCAACAACCCATTTGGTCCTTCCAAGATGACACCAGCCCCACTGCCCTGCTGGTTAGAGGACCCATCTACGGAGAGAACCCATATGAAACCTGCTTCCTCTTGGTGTGTGGCTGCCGAGGAGAGCTCTATTGTGAAGTCAGCATAAACCTGACCTTTAATAGGTTCTCTTGGTTCATACTGCACATCGAACTCTGATAGCTCAACCGCCCAGCGCACCATTCGTCCTGCCACATCGGGTTTTTGTAAGACCCTGCTCTAGAAGTAGTGGCGAAGTCTTCGCTCTGAAAATGCTACTGCCAGGGTTGCCTTCTCTATGGCTTGGTATCTCACCTCAGGCCCTTGCAAAACCCTGCTCACCAAATATATTGGTTTCTGCACCTGGTCCAGCTCCTAAACCAGGACTGAACTGATCGCCTGATCAGTGACTGGGAAGTACAAGCAAAGCAGGGTGCCTAGCTGTGGCTTGCACAACATTGGTGGGCTGGCTAGGTACTCCTTCAATATGAGGAATGACTCTTCACACTTCTTGGTCCATACGAACCTGCTATTCCTCTCCAGGAACTAGAAATAGGGGTGCCCCTTATCTCCTCCTGCTGACACGAATCTGGACAAAGCGACCATTCGCCCTGTCAACTGCTGCACCTCCTTCACTGAGATCGGGCTGCGCATGGCTATGATTGCAGTGCACTTCTCAGGGTTCGCCTCTATCCCACGTGCAGTGAATAGGAACCCTAAGAATTTGCCTGCCTCTACCCAAACACACACTTTGCAGGGTTCAACTTACACCTGTATTTAGCTATTCTGGTAAATAACTCTTCTGAATCAGTGACGTGCTGATCCTTCACCATGTCATCCACATACGCATGGACATTTTGCCCTATCATGGGCGCAAGTACTCTATCCATCAGCCTTTGGTAGGTGGCCCCTACGTTCTTGAGCCCAAAAGGCATCACTTTGTAACAATAACAAGAGAGCTTCATCATGAATCTTGTCTTGCATTCGTCCCTGAAATGCATCCGGATTTGGTTGTATCTAGAGAAAGCATCCAGGAAGCTAAGAAGTCTACATCCTGAGGCACTATCTACCAGGGCGTCAATGCTGGGCAGCGGTAGTTTTAGAATGTATGGCCTTAAACAAGAGGGGGGTGAATTGTTTAAAGGGGTTTTCAAAAACTTTTTAAGCTAGAATGAAATTCTTTTTAATAAACCAGATTAGGAATTCATTTAGCCAAGAAACAAAGCTCAAAACAGCAAAGCACCAGAAAAACAATCGGTTGTTTCTGCGAAACAATCGGTTGTTTATACCAGTAAAACAATAACAACTTTATTTAAAAGAGTTTGAGAGAAGAAAGAGATACACAAACAGTTTATACTGGTTCACTCTTAAACCAAGAGCTACATCCAGTCCCCAAAATCCACTGGGCAATCCACTAAGCAATCAATTACAGATTACACACAAACACCACCAAAGAAGTGACCTTGATCCCCTCAAGAAACACACTTCCTTTGGCTCAGCACACCCACCAAGAATGTTGATCTTGACAACCTCAAGAGCACACAACCCTTCTTGGCTTTACAACACCAAAATGTACAAAGTATTCAGAACGAATTACTCTTGTTACAGAATGAACTGAAATCAATACATATGTAATCCTATTCCACTCTCTCTTGAGAAAACCAAAGCTCAAAGGTGAAAACTCAAATTTTGAAAGCAATTTCTGAAAAACTCAAATCTATTTTTCTCTTTTCTTGTTTGTTATAAAACATTAACAAACTATTTATAGCTTTCAAATATTGGTCAAAGCATTTAAAACAGGAGCGCTTTCAGTTTGAAAATCATTTAAAGCACACTTAACTAACAAAACAGATTCTGTTAAGATTTTCAAACAAACAATCGATTGATTTCATGAAACAATCGATTGTTTTGGTTTGATAGCAAGTCAACCAACCAAAACAGTTTTCAACCTTTTCAAAAACACCTAAGTATAAAACAATCGGTTGTTTCGACAAAACAACAGGTTGTTTTTCACTTAGTTTGAAAACCACTTTAAACTTAAAAGATTTGAAAACACTTAAGCTTTAGATTCAACAAAGAGTGGATTACAAAGATAACTACCCAGATCCTACTCTAAAAATACAGCAGCAACTCCAAGCAACTTCAGCCTTCCATCAAACGCTAGGATTTGGATTCTTCAAAGCTTTTGATCACACTTGTTTCAACAATCTCCCCCTATTTGATGAAGACAAATCCTTGGTTGCTCGTGTTGGGCTTGTTTGAATCTGAAGCAGTTCCTGCAAAACAATCTTTAAGCAGCAGACAAACAATCATTTGTTTCCTCGATTCAATCAAATGTTTCTGTCAGTAGAAGCAGAAAACAGTTTTAATTTCAGAGTTTTGACAGTTTTAACAGTTTGAAACATATTGTAAAGGACAGACAACAGAAACACCAACCAATTCTCCCCCTATTTGTCTTCACAAATAGAATTGAAGCACAATTTTAAGAGAGATTTTGAGAGTCAAGAATACCTAACTCAATTCTTAAGAAGAAAAACCTTTCTTTTGGTAGTGGTTTTGTGAAGATATCAGCCAATTGCAGTTTTGTTTCAATGAATTTCACTTCACAATCTCCATTATTCACATGATCTCGTATGAAGTGATGGTGAATCTCAATGTGCTTAGTTATTGAATGCTGAATCTGATTTTTGGTGAGATTTATAGCACTTGTGTTGTCACGAAGCAAAGGAACCTTGCTGATCTTCAATCCAAAATTTGCATTGAAGTTGAACTTTTACCTTATAGAGATTTAAATGACTTGATTCAACTTTGCATTAAAGTTGAAAAACAAATTTTGAGAAAACAATCAAGTCGAAAACAAAGTTCATACCATGTATCTTATGACAAGGATGAGTTCCATAGAGGGGAAGAACATATAAAAGAAACATCTCTCGAACTTTCCCAAAACCTATCCAAGCATATCTCACACACTCAAGCTAGAAAAATTCCATGTTTTACATACCTTGGTAATGATCAATTAACATCTGAATGTCCCAATGAAAGATCTATGATCTTAAGGGACAAAGATAAGAATAGTAGCCAAGAAAAAGAAACTAGTGAGAGTGATGAAAATGTAAAAATAGAAAATCAAGAGAAAACTCTTGGGAAGCAAAAGGCGTGGGAGAAGAGTGTTCCTTCCCACAAGGTCATTCAACAAGAAGGAAAAGTTGAAAATACCTTTGAAAATATGTTTCTTGTTGAACAACCTCAAAGCCTTACCTTTTGTAAAGGAACACATGCAAGATTATCAGTAGATTATTTTGATTATGTGAAGGTCAAGTTATCTATAGGCATCTACAAAGATAAATTTTTATGTGAGGTAGTGCCTAAAGAAACTTGTCATGTCTTATTGAGACAACCATTGCAAAATGTTTAAATTTCCATGATCAATGGTCGTATCAATGAGACTACCTTCACACATAAAAGAGAAATTTTCGTGAAGGAGAACTCATGGGCCAAATTAGAGTTGATAAAACTCTAGAGCTTTTAAAAGGAAAATTCTTTTGGTCACCCATGAGAAAAGATGTTAAAAGACATTACCCTAGATACATTTCTTGTTTTAAAAATACATCTAAGGCAATGTCTCATGAACTCTATACTCCTTTACCTTTTGCAAATGATCCATGGGAAGACATAAGCCTAGATTTTATATTAGAGCTTCCTAGGACAACAAAAGGTTTTGATTCCATTTTTATGGATATGGATAAACTCTTCTTTAGAGAAGTGATAAGTCTTCATAGTTTATCTCAAAGCATAGTATTGAAAAGAGCTCCAAAATTTGAAAACCATTTTTTGAGGATACTTTTAGAAAAACTTGGAACTAAGTTGTACTCCTCAAATTCTTATCATCCTCAAAAGAATGGTCAAAATGAAATTGAAAACATAGCTCTTTCTACTATGCCTAGAGTAATCATAAAAGGCAAACACAACTCTAGAGATAAGCATGCATACAATAAAGTAGTTCACAAAACTACTTATATTTCTACATTTGAGGTTTTATGTGGGCTTAATCCTCTTTCTCTTTTTGAGTTGTTACCATTTCCTAAAGGATTTGTGCCTAAGGAAAAAGTAACAAAAATTGAAAATTTTAAAATGCATAAGAGGATTAGAGAACACATACAACGACCAAAAGAGAAATATTGTAAAAAGTTGCCAAAAACAAAAGAAAAACAAAAATAGCAACTTCATACAATTGATTTTTATATAACTGCTTCAACTAACTCATTTGCTTTATTTGATAATTCCCCTACATGGACGTTTGATCTAGGAGGACAAGCATAGTTGAAGAAGCAAGAGGCTGCTATCCGAGATCAAATCTGTAGATGTGAGGATAGATCTTGTCAAGAAGGAGGAGATGATGGACACCATCCAGCCACATCCATCCCCCTAGCCATGAAGAAGAAGAAGCAATGGATTTGAGGACAAATCCTTTTCAAGAGGGAGGGAATGATGGAAGAGGCCCCAACACCTATCCATGGAAAGGCCACCTAAATATCAAAATGAGGCAACCACTAGAGTTATGGTCAAAGAGGGGCCAAGAGGATACATTCTTCATGTCATAAACTCTAATGAAGAATAGTTTTTACATTTTTTTGTGAAAATTAGCATAGTTTAATTCTTTTTTTTTTGTTGAAACATGCAAAGTGGTACCTAAGGACCGACCCAATTTGACCCTAGATGAGTGTAAGTTCTAGATGAATTAGCACATGGAAGCATTCTAGAATCTTACCTCACATGGGCTGAAAATAGGTGTCACTTTTCACATGTGCCAACACTTTGAATTTGGCTCTAACAATTACAGCCCTCCAAGCCTATATAAGGAGGTGCTTGGTTCATGTTTTCACAAGATTATTTTGAGTAATGAAATGCTGCCAAAATGTGTTATTCTTACTCCCTTGCCTAAAATCTCTTAGGATTTAGGTCTTAATCTTCAAACCTTTCACCTACAAAGAGAGTTGGTCGAACCTCTCTCACTCTCCTACTTCTCATGCACATCCAAGGCTACCACAACTCTTAGGAGAGCCTTGTTCCACCAACAATCCATTGAAGCTTCCGCAAATTCCACCACAAAAACCGCAAGTTGAAGAGCTCAAGCTATCACGTCAACTCAAGAAACACCCTACAGCTTGACCTATGACACTGAGATCATGATTCCGGTTGAGGTAGGCAAGCCTACCCTTAGAAGGCAACTCTTTGATTTATCACTAAATCAAGAGAGTCTATCGATCAGAATTGGAATTGACCTACTAAGCAAGCTCCGAGACAAGAGCAAGATCCATGAAATTGTATGCAAACTCTGAGCAGCCAGGCGGTAAAACACTAAAGTTCGACCGAGAAACTTTCAGAAAGGAGACCTCGTTTGGAGGATGAGAAGCGAAGCAAGGAAGAACGACGAAAAGTTATAATCCAATTGAGAAGGGCCCTTCCGGGTCCGAGAAGTAGTAGTTGGGGGGGCATACCACCTAAAGTGATTATCATGAATGTCACGCACCTCAATTTTACTATAGTTAAAAATCAATAAATTTAGGCACTCTTTCCTCACCCGACTGTTTCCTCCGTAAAGAGGGTTTTTGGTCCGGAAGGTTTTAATGAGGCATTTCTTCAAATGTGCATTTAAACAAGCTCAATTTACAGCTCTTAACGCTCAGTTCGGTCAAGGAAGTAGCCTTAACCGGCATACCCTACCGACTCTTCAAAGACTTGGTTCGATCAAGGACCTAGCCTTAACCGACATACCTTGCCGATACCTTAAAGATTTGATTCGGTCAAGGAAGTAGCCTTAACTAGCATACCCTACCGACACTTTGAAGACTCGGTTCGGTCAAGGAAGTAGCCTTAACCGGCATACCCTGCCGATACCTTAAAGATTTGATTCGGTCAAGGAAGTAGCCTTAATTGGCATATCCTACCGACATTTTGAAGATTCGGTTCAGTCAAGGAAGTAGCCTTAACCGGCATACCCTGCCGATACCTTAAAGATTTGATTTGGTCAAGGAAGTAGCCTTAATCGGCATACCCTGCTGATACCTTAAAAACTTGGTCCAAATAAACACATCAAAGCTCATCGGTCATACCAGCCGACAACAAACACTTAACAAGATAGTTATTATTTAAAGTTACCACGAATGGTTAACTATTAGAGTTTCATTTTATATAACATGCATCGTGAAAAACAGGTATGAAGAAAAAAATGACTGATTCATTGATTAAACAAAAGGTGGAGACCACACCCCGACCTCAGAGGAAGAAAATAAACAGCCACACCCCGACCCGAGGAAGAAAAAAGTTAAAAACTAAGCTTATTGGTCTTCATCTTCAACGTCCTCGGCATATGACCTATGTGTTGCATTCTTCAAAGCTCGCAACTCATCAAAGGTCATCAGTTGGCCCTCATAGACGTCCATATTGATGTCAAAGTCACCGACCAGTGGCAGCTCATTGTAGAGCAAGTGAGCTTGTCGGACAGCTTGATTGAAGCTTTGGCCCAACATAAGTAAAATTGAGTTACCAACGAATTTTTTGTATATAATAATGTAGTTTGGCAGGAAAAATATGTAAAAATTCGTACGTAGTCTTGACAAGTTAAGATGAAAAACTATTATCTACAAATATTACCTACAATGTACAGGGGATTGCACGACAACCAGAGACAGAGGGAAATATACGGGATACTTTATTACTTAGTCTGACTTTTATGGAAGCTTTAACAATTTACGGGTTAGTTGTAGCATTAATGCTAATCCTTTTGTTTAATCCTAGAAAGATAGAAATCCTTTTTCGAATTATATGAATATTTCATTTTCACCCACAAATATTATCTATGAATTTATTTGTAGGTAATTACAAACATATAAATCCAAAAATTAATAATATTATTAATTATTATTAAAATTATTAATATTATTATTTATATGATTATTAATATTATTATTGTTTATTATTATTATTATTAAAAATATTAATAATAATAATAATAATAATAATAATAATAATAATAATAATAATAATAATAATGTTAATATTATTATTATTATTATTAACATTATTAATAATGTAACTAATATTATTATTATTAATAATGTTAATATTATTATTATTAACATTATTAATAATGTAACTAATATTATTAATATTATTATTATTAATAATTATTATTATTATAATTATTATTAATATTATTAATTATAAAATTTAGAAAAAAATCTTATTTTGAAATAATATATTTATAGGCTAAAATATATTTTAGATTGTAGATTTTTTAAGGTATTTAGATTGTAAAATTTAAAATGTTTTTTTTTTTAAATAAAATGATTTTTTTTAACTTAACTACGAAAGTGCAGGAAGAAATAACGCCCTTGTTAACCACCCATACTTAATTAAAAAAATACTTATGTACTTTTTATACTGGGTTTCTGTTTCCTGTTTATTGTTTTACTTATTACATTTTTTCTAAATTTTAAAGAAATATTATATTGTGAAATTATTTTTTAATATAAATTTAAATAAATAGAAATAAAATTTCATTATAAAATACTAGTATAAATGTAATTAATCATTTTCTTTAAAAAATTTAAATAAGTTACAATATAAAGTAAACTTTAAGTAATTTATTTTTAAATAATTTAAATTTTTTAGTGTAAATAAAATATATAAATCTACAAAATAAAATTTAAACACTTTTTAATTATAACTAATTTTCTACCCAATAACTTTATTTTAACTACATCATTATAAATATAATATAAAAATTTTGGAATTTAATATAATATAAGAAATTTATATATATATATATATATATAGGGAGAGAGACAGAGGGCAAATTTTAATATTGGTGAAAACCATTATGAATGACACTCATATTTTATTTTAATAAAGTGAACTTTTCATTACATAGATCATTTTCATAATATTTGGACGTTGTTTAGAAAAAATAACAGAAGATAAAAATATTTTTTATAATTAAATATTGTTTTTGTTTGTAAGCAATTTTATGCATGCATATCTAGGTGCTTAACATTTATATGTTTTGTTTTTAATTGCATTTTTTTAATCAGCTTTTTAATTGCATAATTTAATGAATAAAAAAAATATTTTGAGTGGAGAGTTGTGCAGTTGAAAATTGAATAGTAGGGAATCCAATTCTTTAAAGTCAGAAGTTATCTACCTTATGTGTGTTGGCCAACCCTTATCTTTAGATAATACAAATAATAATTGACTTAAAACTTCTGCTAATGGACAAAGGGACATAATTTTGAATGTTGTACCGGTATGGCCGAGAGGCCGAGACCTTAGAAGACTTGGTCGAGACGACCGAGAGGTCGAGATCTTAGAAGACTGGGCCGAGAGGTCGAGACCTTGGAAGACTTGGCCGAGACGACCGAGAGGCCGAGACCTTAGAAGACTTGGCCGAGAGGTCGAGACCTTGGAAGGCTTGGCCGAGACGACCGAGAGGCCGAGACCTTAGAAGACTTGGCCGAGAGGCCAAGACGACCGAGAGGTCGAGACCTCTGGAGACTTGGCCGAACGACCGAGAGACCGAGACCTTTGGAGACTTGGCCGAGAGGCCGAGACCTTAGAAGACTTAACTTAGACGGCCGAAGACCACAGGTATTTGGCCGATGACCGACCCTTACCATGGGAATTGGCCGATGGCCGAACCCCATTACAACTAACGCTCAAACCGAGATCAGTGAAGCTAATCCATCATCAAGAATTAGGTAATGCAACCCTAAGCGGTATCCACCTCGATAAACGGGCCCAACAAGGTAGGCCCACTAGAATAATATAAATAGCACGCATTTCAAGGAGTAAGGTATGTCATTATTATTGTTCACCTACCTGAGAGCTAACCACCCGCTTTACTGACTTGAGCGTCGGAGTGCCTTCGCAGGTACCCCCACCATCCGGTGTTCACCCGACGAACGAGTCCCGAGTGCCGAAGGATAAGCAGGAGGACGAGAAGGATCCCAGTTCATCACCCAGCCACCTGCCCGACCGGAGGAAGGAGAAGAAGACTTCAACAGTTCTCTAGGTCCCATCTCCCTAGCAGGAACAATTGGCGCCCACCGTGGGGCCGAGGGAAACTAGCTGAAGGAAAAAAGTAGATGGTTTCGACAAGAAGCATGGAAAGAATGACTGAAGCCGACCAAACAATGCTGCTGCTGTCTCTCCAGAGGGAGATGGCCGAGATGCGGAGAAAGGCCGAGGAGGCCGCTCAGAAAAATGAACAAGAGCTGCAAGTTCTCCGCAGGGAGAACGAAGATATGAGAAAGAAGCTAGGGGAGGGAGGACCCTCTGTTATACCGACGAACGTGGTCGACAAGTCCTACACCTCTCCCCCCAACCCGGATGTGGCCGAGGGGACAAGAGGTCGACCCCCTCCCCGCGAGATTGAAATGGGCGACGAGTCGTGCCTAATCAGATCCACCCGGACGAACCTGACGGCCGACCCGAACCGCCGCCACCCCTTTACGAACAACATCATCGAAGTCCCACTTCCTGAGAAGTGGAAGGGTTTCAACCGAGACCGATACGACGGGTCGACCGACCCGGACGAGCATATGGACGCCTACACCACCCATATGAGTCTCTACACCTCGGACGACGCCGTCTTGTGCCGAGTGTTCCCCACATCCTTGAAGGGTGCAGCCCTTAGCTGGTTCACCAAGCTCTCACCGAACTCCATCGACAGCTTTGCCACGCTCGTCGCAAAGTTCGAAACACAGTTCACAACCAGCCGGCCGCATCATCTGACCTCAATCGCCCTGGTAGGCATCCGCCAGGAGAAGGGAGAGTCGCTGAGAGCCTTCGTGGATAGGTTCAGTAAAGTGGCGATGAGCATCCGAAATCTGAGTCCGGATGTCGCCATGCACCACATGCTGACGGCCCTGCGCCCGGGGCCCTTTGCCGACAACCTATGCATGCAACCGGCCGACAGTCTGGACGAGCTGAGAAAGAGAGCCGCTAAGTACATGCAGCTGGAGGAACTAAGAGAGTTCCGCAACCAGGCCCGTGCCGAGGCCGGCGGAGAAAGGAAGGAAGAAAAGGACCGCCAGGCGCGGCCGATACAGAGAACTGACCGGCGACGGGAGAATCGAGACCGACCAATTCGATTCTCGAGATACACGCCGTTGACAGCTGAGAGAGGGAGGATCTTGGACGAGGCCCTCAACGCCGAGTTGATCCCTCCCCCAAGGAAGGTGGCCAGCCCAAATAATGCCGACCGGAGGAAGCAGTGTCGGTACCATCAAAACACCGGACACTCAACCGACGAGTGTCAGGCCCTCAAGGATAAGATCGAGGAACTTATCCAGGCTGGGCATCTCCGCCGTTTCGTCAGGAATGGCCGAGACCCACCCGGCCGGGCGGATCCACCCAGGCGGACGAGGTCACCCCAGCGCGGCCGAGAAAACCAAAATAACAGAGGCGACCGGCAACCCGCAAGGGCCGACCCCCCTCGAAGAGACGATCCCCCCAGGGAGGGCGATAGGAGAGGTAACCGAGAGGTTATCAACACCATAGCCGGCGGTTTCGCCGGGGGAGGAAGCACAAACAACGCCCGGAAGAAGCACCTCCGGGCGGTACACCAGGTAAACGCCGTGGCGTTCCGACCGAGGATGCCACCCATCACGTTCACGAACGAAGACTTTAAAGGCGTGGACTACCGCCAGCAGGACGACCCGATGGTGATAGCGGTCGACATAGATCGATTCACCATAAGGAAGACCCTCGTGGACCAAGGAAGTTCGGTAGATATCCTCTACTGGAAAACTTTCAAGGCCATGAGAATGACCGAGGCCGAGATGATGCCATACGGCGACCACGTGGTAGGATTCTCGGGCGAAAGAGTGGGTACCAAGGGGTATATCGACTTGTACACCACCTTCGGAGAGGGGAAGAACACCAGGACCATCAAAATCCGGTACCTGGTCATCGACGCCAACACCTCCTACAACATCCTCCTCGGCCGACCATCCATCAACCGGCTGATGGCCATAGTATCAACCCCCCACCTCGCAATGAAATTCCCTTCAAAGACAGGAGACATTCTCACAGTCCACGTGGACCAGAAAGAAGCACGAGAGTGCTACGCCGAGAGCCTCCGGGTGGAGCCTCTAAGGGCAGACACCTCTCCCCTTCGGGCGAGAAAGTCCTCCCGAAAGGACCGCTCCCCCAGGAAGGACCGGCCTAGGGAGGCCCAGCCAACCGTGGCACTAGTAGACCTTGATCCCCGGGCAACCGAGGACAGGCTAGAGGCAAGAGAGGAGCTGAAGAGAGTCCCCCTCCTCGACGAAGAGCACAGCACGGCTGTAGGGACAGCCTTGGCGGCGGCCGAGGCCGAGGTCATGCACGCCGTGCTAAAAAAGAATGTCGACATGTTCGCATGGACGTCGGCCGACATGCCGGGAGTAAGTCCGGATGTCATCACCCATCGGCTGTCCATATTTAAGGAAGCCCGTCCGATCTCCCAAAAGAAGAGGGACTTGGGCGACGAAAAACGACTCGCTGCGAAGGAGGAGGCCGGCAAGCTCCTGTCGGCCGGATTCATAAGGGAGGCCCGATACACGACATGGCTGGCCAACGTCGTCATGGTTACCAAGCCTAACGGTAACTGGAGGATGTGCGTCGACTACAGAAACATCAACAGCGCATGCCCGAAAGACACCTACCCCCTCCCGAACATTGACCGACTAGTGGATGGGGCGGCCGGCCACAAAATTATGAGCTTCCTGGACGCTTACTCTGGCTACAACCAGATAAGCATGCACCCGCGGGACAAGGAGAAGACGGCCTTCATGACGGCCGATGCCAACTACTACTACGAGGTCATGCCGTTCGGCCTCAAGAACGCCGGGGCGACCTACCAGCGTCTCATGGACAAAATTTTCAAGGGTCTGATAGGCCGGGCGGTAGAAGTCTATGTGGACGACATAGTCGTGAAGTCCGACTCGTTCGAGCAACATCTGAAGGATCTGGACGAGGTCTTCAAGGCTCTAAGGGGAGTCAACATGAAACTCAACCCCGAAAAATGTACTTTCGGGGTAGAGGAAGGAAAGTTCCTAGGTTTCATGCTCACCCACCGAGGGATAGAGGCCAACCCCGACAAGTGTCAGGCCATACTCAGCATGAGAAGCCCGAACACCGTGAAGGAAGTACAACAACTCCTTGGGCGGCTGACCGCCCTCTCTCGATTTGTCCCCCGTCTGGCCGAGAGGACGAGACCGATCGTTCAGTTGCTCCAAAAAGGCAAAAAATTCGTCTGGGACGACCAATGTGAGGAAATCTTCAAACAATTCAAAGAGTTCCTCACATCCCCGGCCGTCATCCAGAAGCCGAGGCCCGACATCCCAATCCTGGTATACCTAGCAGTCTCGGAGGAAGCAGTCAGCGCTGCCCTAGTGCAGGAAGCCGAGGGCGAGGAGCGACCCATATACTTTGTCAGCCGAACCCTCCACTCGGCCGAGACCCGGTATCAAATGATTGAGAAGGTGGCCCTCGCACTCGTCCTCACGGCAAGACGGATGCGCCCTTACTTCCAAAATCACTCCATAACTGTAAGAACCGACTACCCTATTTTTAAAATCTTATCTAAACCGAACCTTGCAGGGAGGATGATAGGATGGTCGGTCGAACTCTCTGAGTTCGACATACGTTATGAGCCGAGGGGCGCCATCAAGTCTCAATGCTTGGCCGACTTCTCGGCCGAGCTGACACCACTGCCCACCCTCTCGGCCGGCTGGACCCTCTATGTGGACGGCTCCTCAAATAGAACAGCTTGTGGAGCGGGAGTCGTCCTGGAGGGACCGGGCGACCTCCTTTTGGAACAAGCTCTCCAGTTTGGATTCCGGGCGACCAACAACCAGGCCAAGTACGAGGCCTTGCTGGCCGGGCTGAACCTAGCCTACGACATGGGAGCGCGCGAGGTTATATGCAAAAGCGACTCCCAGGTGATGGTTGGCCAAGTCAATGGAGACTTCGAGGTCAAAGAGCCTCTGCTGCAGCGGTACTACCACGCGGCCAAAAACAGTATCGCCCGCTTCAGCAAAGCACCCTTGCAACACATACCGAGGGAGGACAACAAAAGGGCCGACATCCTATCGAAGCTCTCGGTCACAAAAAAGAAGAGCCATCACAGATCAGTCATACAAGTATGGCTGAGACACCCTAGTGTGACGGAGGCCGAGGCCGAGTGCTTGGCTATAGAAGAGGAGGAGGCCGAAGCCGACAACTGGATGGCACCAGTCATCCAATACCTAACGGACGGCACATAGAAGACCGGCCAGGAGAAGGCGATGAAACAACAATGCGCCCGGTACACCATGATCAACGAAGATTTGTATCGGAGAGGCTACTCAACCCCCCTGCTAAAATGCATAACCAGCAAAAGGGCCGAGTACATCCTGGCCGAGATCCATGAAGGAGTCTGCGAAAATCACGCCGGGGCAAGGACTATGGCCGCCAAGGTCTTGAGAGCCGGCTACTACTGGCCGACCGTACAGGGCGACTGTGCCGAGTACGTAAAGAAATGCGCCAAGTGCCAAGAATTCGGCCCCCTCCTCCACACCAGGCCGGAAGAACTGCATAGCATCATCTCCCCGTGGCCGTTCGCCATATGGGGGATGGACATTATCGGTCCATTCTCCCCTGGGAAGGGGCAGACCAAATTCCTCCTGGTGGGAGTGGACTACTTCACAAAATGGATCGAGGCCGAGCCCCTCGCCTCCATCTCGGTGCAGAATGTACAAAACTTCGTATGGAAGAGCATTGTCTGCCGATTCAGCGTCCCACACACAATAGTGACAGACAACGGCCGACAGTTCATCGACCGAGGCCTACAGTCCTTCTATGACGACTTGGGCATCAAGTCCATCACGGCCTCGGTAGAACACCCACAAACCAATGGGCAAGCCGAGGCCGCCAACAAGGTCATACTCAACGAGCTGAAGAAGCGGCTGGGCAAGGCAAAGGGCCGATGGACCGAGGAACTAATCGAGGTACTTTGGGCGTACAGGTGCACCCCCCAAACCACCACGCAGGAAACACCCTACAGCCTGACATACGGAACCGAGGCCATGATCCCGGTAGAGGTGGCCGAGCCCACCATACGACGACGAATGTTCGATCTCACCCTAAACGAGGAAAGCCTAGCGGTCAACCTCGACCTGATAAGTGAGCTTCGTGACAAAAGCAAGATCCGGGAGGCTGCCTGCAAAGCCCGGGCGTCCAAACGGTACAACACCAGAGTCCGGCCGAGAGGTTTCCAGAAGGGCGATCTTGTCTGGAGAATGCGCAGCGACGCAAGAAAAAACGAAGGGAAGTTCTCATCCAACTGGGAGGGGCCTTTCCGGGTCCGAGAAGTCGCACAAGGAGGAGCCTATCATCTAGAATGGCTTTCAGGAAAAATTGTACCGAGGACGTGGAATGCCACGCACCTCAAATTCTATTTTAGCTAAAATCAATAAAATCACGCACTCTTTCCTCACCGAACCAGGGAGGTTTTAACGAGGCGTTTTCATCAAATGTGTTGGAAATATTCTACCAAAAATATTGGCCGAACGCCCGCTTGCTCGATTAACATCGCAAGTGCCGGCCTGCCGACTGCCCACTTGCTCGATTAACATCGCAAGTGCCGGCCTACCGAACGCCCACTTGTTCGATTAACATCACGAGCGCCGGCCAACCGAACGCCCGCTTGCTCGATTAACATCGCAAGTGCCGGCTTGCCGACTGCCCACTTGCTCGATTAACATCGCAAGTGCCGGCCTACCGAACGCCCACTTGTTCGATTAACATCACGAGTGCCGGCCTACCGAACGCCCACTTGTTCGATTAACATCACGAGTGCCGGCCTGCCGACTGCCCGCTTGGTCGATTAACATCGCAAGTGCCAGCCTGCCGACTGCCCACTTGTTCGATTAACATCGCAAGTGCCGGCCTGCCGACTGCCCGCTTGCTCGATTAACATCGCAAGTGCCGGCCAACCGAACGCCCACTTGCTCGAATCCAACATTCGCAACTATTGGCCGATCGCCCGCATTTTATTTGCTCGAGTTACACGTTCACAATTAAAATGGCCGGTCGCCCACATTTTACTCTCTTGAGTTTAACGCTCGAAAATAGTGGCCGACCGCCCTTATTTTACTAGCTCGAAATTCGACGTTCGCACTTACTACCGATCGCCCAGATTTTACTCGCTTGAGTTTAACGCTCGAAAATAGTGGCCGACCGCCCTTATTTTACTAGCTCGAAATTCGACGTTCGCACTTACTACCGATCGCCCAGATTTTACTCGCTTGAGTTTAACGCTCGAAAATAGTGGCCGATCGCCCTTATTTTACTTGCTCGAAATTCGACGTTCGCACTTATTACCGACCGCCAACATTTTACCTATTCGAACCTAACATTCGCAAAATGCTGGCCGATCGCCCAAGGTCTTGCTCGTATACATTCGTAATCTTTGGCCGATCGCCCGAATCAATGGGAGACCGACAGGGTAACTTGCAAATTTTTACGCAAAACAAAGATGAAAAGAAGATAGACCATACATTAAATGATAGAAACAGGGCGATACAACAAAAATCAAAATAAAGAAGCCACACCCCGGCTTAGGAGGAAATAAAAAAAACAAGAGCAGGCCACACCCCGGCCAAGGGAAAAACCTAGTCTTGGACTTCCAAGCACTCCCCCTCCTCAGCCTCGGCCTCCCCCTCAGGGATCCCGACCGCCCGAACCTCCGATGCCTCCAAAGACCCCGCCTCGGCACTTGGAACCAACCGACCTTGGTGAACTTCATAGTCCATGTTAAATTCACTAGTGGCCGGCGGTCCCCCATAAAGAAAATGGGCTTGGCGCACGGCTCGGTCGAAGCACTGCTTAAGCAGCTCCTCCGACTCGTCGTAGTTCCAGTCGAGTTCAGCCTCAACTTGGTCCTTGGCAACTTGGAGGGCGGCCAATTCAACGGCCGAGGACGAGAGCTTCTCCTCAGCCACCTTTTTCACCTCGACGGCTTCGGCTACCGCCCTCGAAGCCTCCTCTTTGGCCAAGGCCAAAAGCCGTCTCGCCTCGGCAGCATCTTTCTCAGCGAGCTCCCTCTTGGCAGCCTCCCGGGCGGCGCTGGCCGAGAGGTCTTCATTGGCAGCCAAGGACCGCTTCAAGTTCTCGCGAGCCTCGGCCAGATCCTGCTCCAACCGAGAGGCATCCTCGGCATGCTGACCGTGACCTTCGATCCCTTGCTCAACAAGGACGATGGACCGGCACATCAGCTCCAGCCCACTCTTCAGCAGGTCTATGGGGCCGACCGACCGGATCGACTCCCGGGTCCCCTCAGGGAGAGCCACGCGAACCCTACGCGTAAACTTGTGACTACCCCCTAGAAGATCTAGGGCCGAGATCGGCGGTCGATGGCCACCAGCTGAAGCACCGGATGCTTGCTCCACCTCGACTATCTCGCGGCGGGAAGGAGGCGGCGTCGATAGAGAGCCGGGGGAGCGGTAGGTGGTGGCAATGTTACCACCATCCCTCGCCCTTTTCTTGGACTTGTGGGAAGGGCCGGCCAGTTCCCCCTCGGCAGCAGGGGCGGCAGGAGCGTTCGCAGGAAGAACGTCGATGCTTCGACGTCCCTTTTGGGCTGCCTCCCTCTTCCGGTACTCGTCAAGGACGCTAACGCCGGCTGGTTTCTCGTTAACCATCGTAGCTGCAAACCAAAAAACACAAGTTAGAACAGCGAAACTAAATATACCGACCGACACAACAAATGACGAGCCCATACCCCTAATGGCCGCCCAACGCGTCGTCTCGGTATATGCACCGATCAGCGATCGGCAAGGAAGCTTCCTTGGGAGTGCGTCGAAGAAGGAGAGAATTTCTACCTCCTCCTCACTCCCCATCGGCCTCGGCCAACTCTTAAAATCTTTGGGCTTGGAGGTCCAATATAGGGGGAACCGAGACCGACCAGCTCGGTCAAAGAAAAAGGCCGTCGCTTCAGGCCGAATGACGACCTTGACAAACCTCTCCTTAAACCGCTTATACGAAACCGCAAAAGGGTCAAACAATACATGCCCCGGCCGCCCGGCCAAAGAAAGCCAAGAGGAAAGACGGCCGGGGTGGGAACCATAATAACAAAGAAAGGAAGACGGGGTGGGGCGAAGCCGCATAGCGTCACACAGCAAGCGAAACGCTTGAAGGGACGCCCACGTGTTTGGGTGCACTTGGGTGGGTGCCACGTTGAGCGCCCGAAGGACGCCCATTGTGAACTTATCGAAGGGGAGGGACACGTGAAGATCAGAAAAGAAACAGGTGTACATGTAAAAGAAAGGAGGACCGGCACCAGCCCGATCCATACACACCCGCTCGACCGGCTCACAAGGCAAGATCCTAAAGTAGTCTGGATCCCTAGAACCGTCAGAGTCCTCGCCCGCTTTCAAAACCGGATACTTAGCCAAAAACTTGGCCACAGACTTTTCGGTAGCATAAGTGGACAAGAACTCCACAACCTTAGGATCCACCCAACTAAGATCCACTAGTGGGACGGCCGTCGGGATAGATTTCGGCCGGTCAATGACACCGGCCGGAGGAAAGACCGGTCGACCAACGATGACGGCGGGGGGAGAGTCCGACCGGTCAACAGCGTTAACCGGGTCATCCCCCTGACCACCTCTACCATGGGAGGCGCCTCAACCACACCAACCGATAAAAGGCAGGTGGTAGAAGATGAAGAGGAAGAAGAGGAAGAGGAAGAAGGAGACGACCCAAGGGTGGGAGAAGGACGACCGGGAGAAGGGGAAGAATGGCCAGACGAAGAGGAAGTAGGCCGAGACACGGTCGACATCACTAACCTTTGAAAAACGAGGTGAAGCTTTGCAAAAAGACCGAACGGTCACTCGGTTCTCAGAGCAGTGGGCGAGGGAAGGCTCGGCTATCAGACAAACTCACTCAGAAAATGCAAGGTCTCGACACTGTTGGAGACCCCTATTTATAGGGCCCATGGGCCTCGGAATTCGAAGCGTCGAATCAATCTCAACCGTTAGATCTCTTAGATCCAACGGTTCACAATACTTCCCGCCCAAAAAACCCCTCATTAATGCCAATCATATCACGTCACCAAGGGTCACGTCACGCCGCCCAGATCACGTCACACCTCGAGAATCGAAACAGCCGCACGCCCTAGGAAGACCGGCCGAGTCCCATTATTGAAGACTCATCGGACATAACTCACACATCTGCCCTTGAGCCTGGGGGGCAAGTGTACCGGTATGGCCGAGAGGCCGAGACCTTAGAAGACTTGGCCGAGACGACCGAGAGGCCGAGACCTTAGAAGACTGGGCCGAGAGGTCGAGACCTTGGAAGACTTGGCCGAGACGACCGAGAGGCCGAGACCTTAGAAGACTTGGACGAGAGGTCGAGACCTTGGAAGGCTTGGCCGAGACGACCGAGAGGCCGAGACCTTAGAAGACTTGGCCGAGAGGCCAAGACGACCGAGAGGTCGAGACCTCTGGAGACTTGGCCGAACGACCGAGAGACCGAGACCTTTGGAGACTTGGCCGAGAGGCCGAGACCTTAGAAGACTTAACTTAGACGGCCGAAGACCACAGGTATTTGGCCGATGACCGACCCTTACCATGGGAATTGGCCGATGGCCGAACCCCATTACAATTAACGCTCAAACCGAGATCAGTGAAGCTAATCCATCATCAAGAATTAGGTAATGCAACCCTAAGCGGTATCCACCTCGATAAATGGGCCCAACAAGGTAGGCCCACTAGAATAATATAAATAGCACGCATTTCAAGGAGTAAGGTATGTCATTATTACTGTTCACCTACCTGAGAGCTAACCACCCGCTTTACTGACTTGAGCGTCGGAGTGCCTTCGCAGGTACCCCCACCATTCGGTGTTCACCCGACGACCGAGTCCCGAGTGTCGAAGGATAAGCAGGAGGACGAGAAGGATCCCAGTTCATCACCCAGCCACCTGCCCGACCGGAAGAAGGAGAAGAAGACTTCAACAGTTCTCTAGGTCCCATCTCCCTAACAGGAACAAATGTGTTTAGGGATGCTTATCCTTATTTATAAGGACACACCACCTTAAAAGCAGGTTAAGTACCATTCTTCTAAGATATGATAAATAAAATACATTATCGATTATTGAATTAGAAAACACAAAACTCGTTCTTATATCTCATTTGACTGTAAATGATAATTATATTTAAGCGTTCAGGATCAAATTTAGAAGATGTTAAAGATTGGAAATATTTCTCATTTTTATATCTCATCAATTAAAAATAAAGAAAACTGATAATAAAGTAGTAAATGTAAATTTTATCTCAAAAATTGATTTTATAAAATTAAATTAGATAAAAATTCACTTACTAATAATATTATTTTAAAATTGGTGATGACACCATGGTGGTGTGATGTATTTAGAAAATATATTTTGTGGACAATTGATATTTTTTGACATTCTAATTTTTTTATACTCTCACTTGACAATTAATATTATAATTATTTTATTTCAATTTTTTTATTATTTAAATATAATATTTTATTATTAAAAGGGATTGTAAAATAGAAGTAAGAGAGAAAGATGATTGTGAAACAAACTTTATTATATTTTTGTCTATTTTTGTTAGTTTGGTAGTGCATTTAATAATAATGGAGGTGCGAGGAGAAAACTTTCCCAATTCTTGCAAACCCAACTGAGAAAAGAAAAGAAAAGAAAAGGCCCAAACAAAAAAAATGTAGGTAAATTTGCTTCCTGCACCATATGACTGCACCCAATAAAAGAGAAAAAGACAAAAATACCCTTAAAGAATGGGCTCATATAAAATTATATTCCGGACTTCCTTTTCCAGAACACAATAATCTCTTCCAGATAAATTTTTCCAGAATAAATTATTTTCAATTCTGGATATTTTTATCCAGAATAGGATTTTGATTTTTTGTTTCCATATTTTTATATCTGAAACACAATAATCTCTTCTAGATCTATTTTTTCAAAATGCATTATTTTCAATTTTGGATTTTCATTTCCGGAATAAAGGGTATTTTTGGAATTTTTGAAATTGTCGCAGGTTCAAAAGTGTTGGGTGCAGAAAGCAATAAGTTTCTTCTTGCACTCCTACATTTTTCTTCCTGCACCCTACAATGTTGTGCAAAGACAAAACCGTCCCTTTATAAAAACTGTACATTTATATTTTTGCATTCTGGATTACGAAATCTGGTAAATTTTCAGATTGGCACTTCCGGCAAAATTTTGAATTTGCGCGTCTGGTAATCTTCTGAATCGGTGCTTCCTGTAGTATATGAATGGATCCATAATTAAAAAAAAAACCATTATGGATCTGCCAATCCATAATTTAAAATATGTATTTTGGCTTCAGAAATCCATAATTGAAAAAAATAATTACAGATCTACCAATCCGTAATAGAAATTAGGCGTCCGGATTCAGCAATTTGAAAATCAACAATTTATGCAAACTTTACTTCCAAAACACCACGTCATTCGGTAAGTAACATAATTCACTTTCAGATTGATGAATTCGTAACACATTCCCAGATTTCTATTTCAAATAAAAGGTGAAGGTCAATTTTGAGATATAAAAAATTGTGGAGGTGCAGGAAGAAAAATTATAATAATATGAATACAGGAAGAAATTGCCTAAATATTGTTGGGTAGGGTAAAGGACCCTAAACCCTAAACTAGTTATTACCATTTAAAGCATTAAATCACTCCTAATGTGAAATTAGATATATGGTTTTAACCTTAAGACCATAAAATGATGTATTATTTCAACTACCAACATGAAAAATACGATTAAAGTGAATTTCTCTTAGTCCACGCACATAAACAGCTTATATGCACAATAATACACAATTAAAAAAATAAAATGCATTTTAAGAAAAATTTAAAAATTAATATTGAGCTTTTCACATGTTTCTTTTTGTCAAATTTATCTCGGGCATAAATAAAAGATACAAAACATATAATTTAATTTTAAATACTTTATACTATACTTTGTTAAAAAATTTAAAATAAATATATATTTATTCACTTAAAAATTCAATTGAAAATACAATATTATTTTAATCACAAGTCATAGGAAAGTGAGTATTCAGAAATAAGTCAGATGATACATGAGTAATCACAACGAACAAGGAAAAACTTATTGCAAAAGGGTACAATCAAGAAGAAGGAATAGACTATGAAGAAACTTTCACACCAGTGACAAGATTAGAGACTATGAGATGATTGCTAGCCTTTGCCTGCATGAGTGGTTTCAAGCTGTTCCAAATGGACGTGAAGAATGCCTTCCTAAATGGGATTGTAAATGAAGAAATCTTTGTATCACAGACCATCTATATCCCAATCATGTATACAAATTGAAAAAAACTTTGTATGGTCTCAAGCAAACACCTAGACAGTGGTATGAAAGATTAAACAACTTCTTTCTATCTCACAACTGTGAAAGAGGGAAGATTCACAAAACCCTTTTTATTATAAAGTCAAATTCTGTTGTTATCTTAGTACAAATATATGTTAATAATATTATTTTTAGATAAACTAATGATAGATTGTGTGAAGAATTTGTGACAACAATGCAAGGGGAGTTTGAGATGTCGACGATGGGGGAACTCTCTTTCTTTCTTGGACGGTAGGTCAAGCAATCCAAAGAGGGCATCTTCTTAAATCAATCAAAGTATTGCAAGGAGATACTCAAACGATTTGAAATGGAGAATTACAAAGAAGCCTTAACACCAATGCCTACCAATTGTTATATGGATGCTGATACAACTGGAGTTGTTGTAGATCAAACAAATTATAGAGGGTTAATAGGATCCTTGCTTTACCTTACAGCTAGTAGGCCAAACATAATGTTTGTTGTGTGCCTTTGCGCTAGATTCCAGTCAAACCGAAATGAATCACATCTCAAAGCTGCCAAAAGGATTCTAAAGTATTTGAAGGGAACATCTATTGTTGGGCTATGGTATCCCTCTCATTCCCCTATACAACTTATTGGGTATTTTGATTCTGACTTTGCAGGTTGCAAGCTAGATAGGAAGAGTACTAGTGGAACTTGTCATCTTCTTGGCTCAAGTTTGATATCATGGCATAACAAGAAGCAAGCATGTGTAGCCCTTTCCATTGCTGAAGCAGAGTATATAGTTGTAGGGAGCTACTGTGCTTAGATTTTGTGGATCAAGCAACAACTGGAAGACTTTGGGTTAAAATTCAGCAAGGTTCCTTTATTCCGTGATAATACAAGTGGAATCAATCTCACAAAAAATCAAGTTCAACACTCCAGAACCAAACACATTGAGATCCAACATCACTTTATCCGAGATCATGTAAATAATGGTGATTGTGAGGCACAATTCATTGCCATTGAAAGATAGCTTGCAAACATCTTCACCAAACCTCTATCCAATGACAAGATTTTCTCCTTAAGGAATGAGTTAGGAATCATTGGGGTTGTAATAATCTAATTCCTGCATTTATTATGTTTGATAACTGCTTAGATAGATGTTAAACTGTTGCACTCTGAATATTTTAACCAGTTAATCCTGTTTTTTTAACGGGTTGTTTTTCTGCTGCTGCATCTATGTGTGTTTAACTGGTTTTCACATTGATTTGGTTGATCTTCCTCTTTGGAAATCACCTAGTGGAAACTGGTTATGTGATGCTTGATATATTTGGAATAGATTACCTCTTGTACCTGCATCTTTTTGTGATTGCGGGTTGTGCCAAATTCTAAATAGAACTTCCCAAAGCAACCCAGGGATTTGTCTTCATCAAATAGGGGGAGAATGTTGAAAATGAAGCTTTGATGCCTCCAAGTTCATGAAGACAACTTGAAGACTTTGTTGTTGAGTTTAGGGTTTAGTTCTAGGTAGTTTAGAATTTGTTAGATCCACTCTTAATTAAATTCACAACTGAATCAATCTGGTTTTAAAAAGAAAAGTGTTTTTCAAAGCTAAGTGAAAAACAACCTGTTGATTTCTCGTTTTAATTGGTTGTTTTTCCCTCAGCGTGCATGAAGGGTTTTTTTGAACTGTTTTAACTTTGGTTGACTTAACTGTCAAATCAATTCAACCGGTTAAATCAACATTTCAACCGGTTGGTTTTTGAATTTCTTAACAGTTGTTCATAAATCTGTTATATCTGTTTTCAGTTGTTTTCAAACTGTTTTGGCTCATGTTTAACTGTTTAAAATGGATAGTTTGAAGAGCTATAAAGCTGGGATTACCCTCTTTATTGAAGAGAAAGAAAAGTGTTTCAGAATACATTTTTGTGAAAGTTTGGATTCAAGAAAGCAAGATTGCCTTGGGTTGTGCTTTGGTTAAAAAATGGATTAGGAGCAACTGTGATTTCCTGTAATCAGGTGTAATATGTTCCATATTCTCATGTAATTGTTTTTTAGTTTGAATATTTGTAATTTGTGTATCTATAAAGTCATAGGGTTTTTCTGATTGTGGGTGTAAGAAGTCAAAGAGGGGGTGTGTTCTTGAGTGGTCAAGATCACCTCTTTGAGGTTGTGGTGTGTTGTAATTTGTTGTTGATTACCTAGTGGAATACCTACTGGTTTTCTGGGGACAGGATGTAGCTCTGGTAAGGAGTGAACCAATATAATTGTTTGTGTGATCTTCTCTCTCTGACTCATTTAAAAATTGTTTGACTTGTGATTTTATCTCTACTGCCATAAACAATCAATTAAATCGTATTTTCAACCTATTGTTTTTCTGATAACAGTTTTTAATCAATTTGTTTTCTTGGCTGATATGATTCTTTGATTTGTAAATCATCATTAATCTTCATTCTTAGCCAATATTTGCGAAAAACTTTCCTTAAACAATTCACCCCCTATTGTTAAGGTCATTAATTCTAACATAATCATCATAGACGTAACATAGTCCATGACATTTAAAATTACACTCGTCATAGAAAATATAACTTCCTATAACATGTAATATTTTAACTGTCATAAAATGTGTTATTTTCTATGCCATATAATGTTTTAACCATCATAGAATATGTTATTTTCTAATCAGTCATAGAAAATAATATTTTTTAATCAATTTAATCCATACAAAAAATGAAAAAAAAGAGTCATTGGTTCCCCTCTCATTAATATTATATTAAGGATTTAATCTAAGGAAATGGTGTCTAACTTGCTAGTCGTAGGTGAGCTTAAAGGCAAGGAAAAAATGACAGCAAATTCATCCAAGGAAAAACTGTGATGCATAAAAAAGAGGAATGGTGTTTCATGCACACAAATAGTATATAAAGAAAACAAAAGTTGTTGTAGTCAAATAAATCTACAACCACATAGTAAGTTCCAAATGGGTCTTGATAGTTTGACACACCTAAAGTAGATAAGCTAATATACAACCATCTATGTGGTAAAAAATGTTAATATTTTAATTATTTGTGGATCCTACATGATTTGTTGGAATTTTTGAAAATCTTTTAAATTTTTTGCTTGTCATTTTTATTTCAGGGTTTCTTTTCTTTTTTAGCCTTTCTCTTCCAGCTTTTCTGCAGTTGCTAGTTTTTCTTGAGGAGTGGAAGTTTGTTTTTTCTCCTGTGTTAATTTGTGTTGTGGTTTTGGTTTCTCTGCGGTGTGGGTTTGGTTTTTCGTTCGTCATTGTTGGGGTTATTGAAGGCTATGTCTCCTATTTGCGGTGTGTGGTTAGTGGTTGTTTCTCTTCATTATGGTTGTATGTTGTGTTTGTTTTGACGGTATTGGGTGGCGCGGTTTTTAGGTGGTGACATGTTTTGAGTTGGGGTTTGTGGTGTTACATTGGTGGTAGTCTCCAGAATGCTTTAAGCGGGAAATCTTTAAAGTGGTGTATTTCGTTTCAACAAAGGTAATGCATTTTCTCTTTATTCGTTTTCGAAAGATTGATGTTGTTTAATATTTTTTGGATGCGAATAATGTAAAGTTTGTTCCTGTTATTTGTCATGTGGGTAAAAGTGCTTCCAGTATTGTTCGGTAAGTCAAAATATCTTTTTTCTAGTTCTTTTGCTGAATTTAATACATTGGTGCCTTAAAATGTTGTACTACCCGTGAATGAGTTTGAAATTAAAATTCTAAACATATTTAATACCCAAAAATACAATCTTTACTTAGTGAAATTACCTTATACTTGTTAACTTGACGACAAATTTGCATATATCCATTTGATAGACAATTAATTTCTTTGACTAAATCGCATACGTAAAATTGTGTTAATTATGTATAGGTTAAAGTCATGTCATGGCTCTGCAATGATAGGACCAAAGATCTTATTTTAGTGCCAACAAACCAAAGACACCTAGCTAAACTTTCCTTCAATTTATATGTAGTGAGAAATTGCATTATTTTAATGCATTACAAATAATAACAATGAGCAATGCCTTCCAAAAATAAGTCGCAGGCTGACTGCTATCCATAAATAGAATTTCCTAATTCTTGAGCTAATGTTAAATTTCAACAAACTAATATAATCTTATACTTCAGAAATAAATATTGTTTCATTTAAATTATTTCTGATATATGTATCTCTCTTCTTGTTTTTCATTAATCTAATAATTTTCCAAAATAAAAACTCTAAATAGATTATGCATATTTTGTACTTCCAATACTCTTTACACGATGGCCTTACTAATAAAATTTGTTTTACCTTCCAAGGGCATAAGATCATACTAAAATCTCTCTCTCCAAAGGAGGTAAATGAAGACCAAATAAAAGTGAAAAACAAGAGAAAATGAAAAAGATAAAGAAAGAAAAGATAAACTGGGTCACAATATGTTGAGGTCACAATATGCCTCACCTTACACTGCAAAAACAATCATGTTGACTCGTGCCGGAACGCAAACTGCACCTCTAAGGTGTTCTTCTTCCTTTTCTTTTTCATTACCTAATAAATCTAAATACTTGACATCTTAGACAAAGAAGTTTTGGGATGCAATTCAACCACCTCCTAAAGGTTCTCACCTTCTAAAAGGATTATCTTCAAAAAGTCATTTCATCCCCAAACATTCTTTCCAAAAATGGCTTGTATCTAGTTACCCATATGAACTCCCAAAGCTTCATGAACATAAGTTTACTTCACATACCCCACCTCGCAATATTTTATATGTGAACAAACTGACTATGTTATTTGCAGGAGTTCTAAATTTGAGGTCGAATTCTCTCGAACTTGGGGGGCATGATACAATCCAAGTAGCCAAGAAGATGACCAAGGACTCAAGAGACAATTCACATCGTGAGCAGTCATCTCAGCAATCAAGTCAAGGCCCCACCAAATATCAAACGGACCTCACTAGAAGAAGAACTTGGCATAGACCAGAACATCAATTGTTCTTTCTTCTGGTCTTCTTAAAAGATAAAAACATGTTTGTAAATAATTTAGGCTCACTTTTGGGGTCCAAATAGAAAAATAGGCTAGAGTAGGTTCACATAACATAAAAGGGAGTGTACTTAGTGAAATGGACTTGTATCAAGCCCACCTTTTCAAGACAAGGAACATAGAATTAAGGTTTTTAATCTACCTTCTAGATGTTATGCCTAAAAGTGCGATTTTGACCATGGTCAACACCCTAGGCAGTCCCTCTCCCTTGCCATTTCTACCTTTCACCCATCTTGCCCACCAAGGCACCCCTTCCTATAAATAGGGTGTCTTGCCTCATGTATTTACACATAGATTTTGAATAGTAAATAAACTTTGCTTAAGTGATTAATGAGCTTGTCTCCTAAATGATTTTGAGTCTTATCTTGAGTGTGTGAGCATTTTAAGAGGTGACTCTTCCTCACTTATCTTGGAGTTCCCACCCTCCAAGTGGCATGTTCATTATTACCAATCTCCATAAGCTTCCTTGTTCTCATCTTTTCCATTCCTTTCCATTTCTCCATTTATTTTCTTCATTATGTTCTTGTTTATGTCTTTTTCCATTCGGTTATCTTTTTCATTCCTTGCTTCATTTTATGCTCTTAACTTCCACCCTTGCATCATTCACACCATATTATTGTCTTTTTCTCTTTTCCCTTCTGAAGTGAACCTTCACACTTACATAACCACTTGGTTAAGTTTGTGTTCTGTGGGAATCTTCTTAGGGTTTTCACCTTAAATTGATAAATAAAAAATCGTAAACAAGAGCAATCAATTAAAATGTGCAATCCTATATGTACTGGTATGGGCGAGACCGACACTCAATCTCCCTGACCGAGACCCACCCAGTTGCACAAGACCTTGTCCACCTGGCCGGGACCAGGGAAACCTACCCGAGACCTGAGAGACTTGGCCGAGAAGATCGAGACCAAGGAAGCATGGCCGAGACCCGAGAGACTTGACCGAGACCACGGAAACTTGGCCGAGACGAGGGGAATTGCCACGGTCGGCCTGGTCGGCCGACCCATACATCCATTAACGCTCAAACCAAGGTCAGTGAAGGTAATCCGTCATTAAGGATTAGGTAATACACCCATAAGTGAGATCCACTCCACTAATCAGGCCCAATAAGATAAGTCCATTAAAATAATATAAATAGCACACATCCTAAGGAGAAAGGTACGCCATTTATTACTGTACACCTACCTGAGTATCTATCACCCGCTTTACTGACTTGGGTGTCACCCCCCCCCCCCCATTCGGTGTTCACTCAAGACCGAGAGCCGAAGGAGAAGCACGAAGATGAGAAGAACCTTAGTTCGTCACCCAATAACCTGCCCTAGAGAGCCTGTCTACCATCCTTCAAGTCTTGTGAGTGTGCTTTTGGTAGTTTTATTATATCAAATTGTTAAGTTGAATCTATCTTTATTAATATTTTAGGATTGAATGATTGTACGAAAGTTATAGTGTTGTAGAAGATAAACCAATCAAGGAAGTTGTGGCAAAAGAAAAAAGGTTACAATAATTGACCATGAATCTGGAAATTTAACTTAGAAAAATGTTGATGGTCCTATAATGGTTCCCAAAAAAATCTCAAGAGGGTTGGAAACCTTGTCTGCTATGTTCTGTGTTGCTCTTGCTTATTTTGATTAATTGGTCATTGCTTATGTTTTGTGATTAATTAATTGCTTATTTCTCATCTTTGAATTTGTTATTGCTTTTGATTTAAATTTTAAACTTTGTTTGAAGGACCAATAAGTAGATGAATTAATTAGTTGCATTATAATATGGTTTTCGTAAGATAAATTCTACTTTAGGTATTTTCAAATTATCAATAGGTCTATACCTCAATGTTTCATCCTTGAGTATACGTATCTTTTATCAAAATTTATAACATGTTTACAAAATTTAACACTATATTTTGTATTTTTTTTTAGCTTGAGGACAATGAAGACAATAATGACAATATTGTAGAAGAATGAAGTTATATATTTTATGCACAACGGAAACAATTTTAGACATGAGATGATGTGAACTATAGTTTTAAATTTGATGGCTTTATACATTCTTGAAGATAATGTTTTTGATTATGTAATTTGAACACCATTGAAATATATGGAATATGTGACTTCTGGATTCAATTAAATTTATTTGATCAATATTTATGTTGTATAAAATATTTCCTCCACATAAAGTTACGATCTTTGTTCATATTTAAGTGATTAAACAAGATAGTATTGTCCATTTGGACTCGAGTATGGTTGATGTTAATGTGTTTGTCATTCACAAAAATGGTTTAGGATGTGGTGACCTGCTGTAAGATTTTGCACAGTGACCAGGGAGAATGATGAATGAGATGAACTGGATTTGTTTATCACACAAGAAATTTGTTTATCACATGAAAAATGAAATTCATCACTTTAAATATTTTGAACAATATAACATTGGTAATACAAACCCGCTGACTATCCAACCTAAACATAAATTATAAATAATATACACCTCGATAACAGTGACATTCGAGAAATGTCTAAACTCAAAACGTCAGTTATTTGTTCAGTTTGCACAAAGTTGATAGTCTATCACTACTTATTCATACATAGGTCACCACTTACTGTGTTTAACTACATTGACACTAAGATTAGAGAATTTTTTCTCAGTGTCCTCCACTGAGGTTACTTTACACACACCTCAGGCACCATTCCACCCAAGAACAACACAAAGCTCAAAATTTCTAAAATTACTTTACTTGTGCATAAACTTGGTATCAACTCATCACTTATTCCTACTTAGGTCACCACTTACTATGCCTGTTACTAACTACACTGACAATGAGATTACAAAACTTGACCTTGGTGTCCTCCATTGAGGTCACTTTGCACACACCATATGCACCAACCAACCCAAGAACCACAATAAGCTCAAATTTACAAAAAATTGACCAGAGTGCAAAAACTTGATAGTAGGTCATCACTTATTCCTATACAAGTCACCACTTATTGTGACTATCAATATTCACATTGAGATTAGAGAACTTGACCTTGATGACCTCCACTGAAGTCACTTTACACACCCCCATGCACCACCCCCACCTAAGAACAAGACAAAACTCAAAATTTCTATAATTACATCACTGTGCAGAAAAATGGTAGCAGGTCATCCCTTATTCCTACACAGGTCACCACTTACTGTGACTTACTACTTTGATGTTGAGAATCTTTACCTTGGTGTCCTCCACTGAGGTCACTTTACACACACCTCATGCACTACCCAAGAACAAAAAAAACTCAGAATTTCTAAAATTATTTCACTATGTAAAAATTTGGTAGTAGGTCACCACTTATTACTACACATGTCACCACTTAATGTGACTGTGACTAACTACATTAATAGTGACATTAGAGAACTTAACCATCGTGTCCTCCACAGGGATGACTTTAAACACACCTCATGCACTGCACCACCCCACCCAAGAACAAGACAAAGCTTAAAATTTCTAAAAGTACTACTTTACTATGCAAAATGTTGGTAGCAGGTCACCATTTATTCCTACATAGGTCACCACTTACTCTGACTAACTATATTGACACTGAGATTACATAATTGTACCTTGGGGTCCTCGACTAAGATCACTTTACACACACCTCATGCACCACCCCACAGAAGAACAAGAAAAAGCCTAAAATTTCATAAGTTACTTAATTGTGCAAAAACTTCCTAGCTAATCATCACTTATTCATACACAGTTCACCACTTAATGTGAATGTGACTAACTAACTACATTAACAGTGAGATTAGAGAACTTGACCTTCGTTTCCTCCACACCTCATGCACTGCACCACCACACACATAAACAACAAAAAGTGATTAAGTATGAATAAAACCCTTCCTAAATTTTCTAATAACAATATGATGATAGTCTTCTATTCCTTTTTTCAATTTACACTGGTCAAATATTCCTTTCCTCTTAGTCTAAAAATAACTACATCTATATTAATTTTATTATACAAGTATAAAGAACTAAAATAAAGTTGCACCATGGACATCATACCATGCACCCTGCATAATGAAAAAAACCAATCAGCCACCATAGTTAATGTTGTCCTTTTAAATTTCAAAACAAAAGAATAAAGTACATAGTTTACACAAAAAAGCACTTTAAAGATCAAGGTTACCATATTTTTGGTATAACAAATCACAAAACGATTACCTGTTATTTATCTCTAAACAAACTATATGCATTACTGTTCAAAATGCAATACAAATAGTACTAATTGTGTAATGGAATACAAACTTCACCTTTGAAACTAACAATGCTTCCGTCTTTTTCTTGAATACGTAGTCTAAGGTGTTCGGTAATAATACATGCTCTAAAGCCAAAATTTATGTCACTAATCAAATTTGCAGTACATTTTTCTCCCATTTTTAAATAGAGCTGCTCACATGGTTTCAAAAAACTAAAATTTGTAGCAAGGCCCAAATTTATGCATTAATTTGGTCCATATCAAGTTCTATCGTGAAGAAGTACAAATTACCACATGGAATGAGAAAAAGCTACCAAAAGTTTGAAAGATCTTAAGCATATCATACATACTAGGATACATTTATATGGCAACTGATATAATCCAAGTAAACAAGGAGATGACCAAGGCCTCAAGAGACAATTCACACTATGAGCAATCATCTCAACAATCAAGTCAATACCCCACCAAAGATTTAGCGGACCTCACTAGAAGAAGAAGTGGGCATAGACCAGAACACCAAATGTTCTTTCTTCCGGTTTCTTAAAAATAAAACATGTTGTAAATAATTTGGGCTCACTTTAGGGGTCCAAATAGCAAGATATGCTAGAATAAGTGCCTTTAGCATAATAGAGGGGGTGTAGTTATCATTTTAGCTTGTGCCTAACCCTTTAGGAATGAAAGTTGACCTAGCTTCTAGAAGAACAAGCCTAGGGTGCGGTTTTGACTTAGTCAAACCCTAAAGGCAGCCCCTCAAACATTTACCATCCTACCCTTGCTCATCTTGTTTTCCAAGGCACCCATTCCTATAAGTAGGGTGCCTTCATGTATTTTCATGTTGAAATTTGATATAGAAGGAAAACTTTGCACAAATTGTGTGAGGTTTGTATGCTCTAGCTTAGGTCTTATCTTGTGAGAGTTGAGAGCTCTTCAAGTGACGACCCTCCACACTCATCTTGGAGAATCCACACTCCAAGTGGCGTGTTCAATATCTTCCATCACCATAAGCTTTCTTTCCTTCATCTCTTCTACCATTTTTTGTATGCCACTTTTCATTTGTATTTTCTATACTTGTCTTGCTTCATTTATCAAATCGGTTCCATTTATTCCATTTGTTTCCTTTTCATATCATTCCAATTCCGCAACATGCACTATTCACACCTTATAATGTGTTTTTTCTTTTATCTTTGGAAGTGAACCTTCACACTTACATAACCACTTGGTTAAGTTCATGTCTAGTGGGGATCTTCCCTAGGTCTCGCCATATGTTTGCTAAAATCAAAATCATAAGTAAAGTGTCACCCCTAAAAGGGATAAATCTAAAATCAACTAACATCAACAACCAAATTTCATCCATTTAAGACAGATGAACAAACAATAAGTGCCTCAAGGAAATATGTCATTTTTCAAAGAAAACCTAAGTAAAACATGTCACATAAGATATTGAATGAATTCCATGTAAGGTTTCAATGTTCATAATGAAATTTAATCATTACTTGATAAATTAAATAAAGTAAATAAAATAGAAAAAAGATATAAGTATAAATAATTACCTTTTATTATTTTAAAAAATAGTTTGGGACAAGAGTTATGTTTTTTCAAGAAAAAATAAATGATTTGCAAAAGAAGGAGAAAGCAGAAAGAAGCCATGTCCTATGTATATCCATTATGCTCGCCCATGCTTCCCTTCCAACTAAACAGTACCCCATCGTCATTGAGGTACACGAGCTCAACCATACAAAAAATATAACTTCCAAAAATAAACAAATAGGGCATAAAGGACTTACCTTTGTTCCAACAAAATACACTACAAACCACAAACAATGTACCACGTCCAAAATGAAACACGACAAAAAAAAACGCCAACACAAACAACAATAACGCAACCACCATGACCACCAACAAAAACTATCACCAAATCCCAAAATAAAATAACAACCCCGAAAAACCCAAAAAAATAACCTTGAAAAATACTAATAAATCTTATCAATGTTCGCACTTTGTGGTTTCATTCGCTCCTCGCCTTCATCTTCTGTTCGCACTTCGCTTTCGCCTTTCGTTCACTCTTTGTGCAGTAGATTCAAGAAAGTGTTCGGTCACTATAAACCCATACCCTCCTGCTTTCACCTTTTCACTCTTTTCCTACAATAACAAAAACACCATTTACAATTTATAACCTTTCAAATTTTAATTTTATTCTTGTAATTTCGAAAAGACCCTTGGCCATGTCATCATCCCCTGCCATGTCAGGATTGTATATTAGCACAACTCATTCTTTGGTGGTCAAGAAAACATTTTCGATTCCACATAACAACTGCTCGAGGCCTCCAAAACATTCACAATAACTTTAGCCAAAATTCCATACGCATAAGAATTGGCACAACAGGGCACATACATTGGTATAAAGGTGATGGTGATGGTGTTGTGTGTTAGAATGTATGGCCTTAAACGAGAGGGGGTGAATTGTTTAAAGGGGGTTTTCGCAAACTTTTTAAGCTAGAATGAAATTCTTTGCAAGAAACCAGATTAGGAATTCAATTAGCCAAGAAACACAGCTCAAAACAGTAAAGCACCAGAAAAACAATCGGGTTGTTTATACCAGTAAAAACAACAGCAACTGAATTTAAAGAGTTTAAGGAAGAGAGAGATGCACAAACAGTTTATACTGGTTCACTCTTAAACCAAGAGCTACATTCAGTTTCCCAGAAACCACTGGGAATCCACTAAGTAATCAAAACCAGATTACATACACACACCACCAAAGAAGTGACCTTGATCCCCTCAAGAAACACACTTCCTTTGGCTCAACACACACACCAAGAATGTTGATCTTGATAACCTCAAGAGCACACAACCCTTCTTGGCTTTACAACACCAGAATGTACAAAGTATTTGCAAAATCCATTTCATAAAACCTCACAACCTTTGAGAATCCATTTCATAAAACCTCTGGGAACAAAATATTTCCTTATTTTGCAGAATCTGACAAAATGGCCTCTTTCCATGCAATAAAAACATTTAACAGCCGGTTGTTTCGACTTAACAATCGATTGTTTTACTGGCAGTTTTGAAAATTTCTTTGAAAAATTATCTTGCTTGTTCTGTGGATTAAAACCTAATCCAGCTCTTCAAAAAACACAATTTTGAGATGCCAGGACATTCTCAAAGTTGGATTTTCCCTTTGAAAGCTTATCCATAGTTCTAATAAGATAATGAACTTTCTTTTCAAGATTTTCACAATTTTCACAAACAAGAGAGTCACACACATGAGAAGAGTTTTTGCAATGTTTTTCAAGCTTTTCAAACTCAATTTTTTATTTTTCCAACTCTTCTTCAAGTGTCTTAACCCTCTTTTTAAGCCAGTTGTTAAGCCCTTTCAATCGGTTGTTTGAGAGAACCAATCGGTTAGCTTCTTCATGAGTTTCTTGAAAAGCTTGAAGCAATTTACTATAATTTTCAGCACTTAGGGAAGCACATGAACTTACATTGCTTGAGCTACATGACTCATCATCTCCTTCTGCAATCAAGCATATGTTTGCTTTTTCATCTTCACTTAATGAGGAGCTTGATGAGGAGACTTCATTTTCATCCCAAGCAATATATGCTCTTCTTGATTTTCCCTTTTTCTCCTTGTAGCTTGATTTCTTTTCATTGCTTTCTTTGTTTGGGCAATCAGCTTTATGTGCCCTTGTTCACCACAACCAAAGCAAGTATAATTGTTAGAATTGAAATCACTAGTTTTCTTGTTGCCATACCTTTCTTTGTTGGCTTCTTTATTGCGATTTCTCTTCAAGAATCTACTAAACTTCTTGGACAGCAAACTAAGGTTTTCTTCTTCACTTTCATCACTTAACTCTTGCTTGCTTTTGTGCTTGGCAGCTTTCAAGGCAATGCTTCTCACATGCTTGTCTTCACTTTCTTGAACATTGAGTCTATTCATTTCTAACTCATGTTCTCTAAGCTTACCAAACAATGAAGTCGTTGTCAAGAATGTCAAATATTTTGATTCAGAAATTGATGTCACCTTAGGTTGCCATGATCTATCAAGACACTTGAGGATCTTGATGTTTAGTTCTTCTTTATCAAAGGTTTTCCCAAGGCTCATAAGGTGGTTGATGATGTGGGTGAACCTCTTTTGTACTTCAACGATTGACTCACTCTTAAGCAATCTAAACATTTCATATTCCTGAATAAGAGTATGCTTTCTAGCTCTCTTCACATCATTGGTTCCTTCATGAGTCACCTCCAAAGTGTCCCACATCTCCTTGGCCGATGAGCATTGAGAAATCCTAAAAAATTCATCCGAATTCAAGGCAGATGTTATGATATTCTTAGCAATACAATTAAATTTGGCCTTCTTATTTTCAGAATCAGTCCATTAAGACCAAGGTTTTTCAAAGGAAGATCCATCTTTTTCAAATTTTGGAATAAAAGGGGCATTTTCAATTGCATCCCAAATTCTCTTGTCAAGAGATTCAACAAAGATTTTCATTCTAAATTTCAAGAATTGATAATTCAAACCACTGAATAGAGGTGGTCTGTTGATTGAAGCACCCTCTCCAAAAGGTAGTTTTTCAGCCATTGAAAAAAGGTTTTAGGATCAAACTTGAGTATTTTTCAAGTACCAAGCTCTTGATGCCAATTGTTAGAATGTATGGCCTTAAACGAGAGGGGGGTGAATTGTTTAAAGGGGGTTTTCACAAACTTTTTAAGCTAGAATGAAATTCTTTGCAAGAAACCAGATTAGGAATTCAGTTAGCCAAGAAACACAGCTCAAAACAGCAAAGCACTAGAAAAACAATGGTTGTTTATACCAGTAAAAACAACAACAACAACTGAATTTAAAGAGTTTAAGGAAGAGAGAGATGCACAAACAGTTTATACTGGTTCACCCTTAAACCAAGAGCTACATCCAGTTTCTCAGAAACCACTGGGAATCCACCAAGTAATCAAAACCAGATTACATACACACACCACCAAAGAAGTGACCTTGATCCCCTCAAGAAACACACTTCCTTTGGCTCAGCACACACACCAAGAATGTTGATCTTGACAACCTCAAGAGCACACAACCCTTCTTGGCTTTACAACACCAGAATGTACAAAGTATTCACAACGAATTACACTTGTTACAGAATGAACTGAAATCAATACAAATGTAATCCTATTCCACTCTCTCTTGATAAACCAAAGCTCAAAGGTGAAAACTTAAATCTTCAAAGCAATCTCTGAAAAACTCAAATCTGTTTTTCTATCTTAAATTTTTGTTATAAAACTTAACCAAACTATTTATAGCTTTCAAAGAATGGTCAAATCATTTAAAGTAGGAGCGTATTCAGTTATAAAATCATTTAAAGCTCACTTAACTAACAAAACAGTTTCAGTTAGGATTTTCAAACAAACAATCGATTGAAAGAGCGAATCAATTGATTGTTTTAGTTTGACAGCAAGTCAACCAACCAAAACAGTTTTCAACCTTTTCAAAAACACCTAAGTGTAAAACAATCAATTGTTTCGACAAAACAACAGGTTGTTTTTTACTTAGTTTGACAAACACTTTAAACTTAAAAGATTTGAAAACACTTAAGCTTTAGATTCAACAAAGAGTGGATTACAATGATAAACTACCCAGATCCTACTCTAAAACACAGTAGCAACTTCAGCCTTCCATCAAACGCTAGGATTTTGATTCTTCAAAGCTTTTGATCACACTTGATTCAACATTGTGAAGCTTCTTTATGATGGAGTTTGTCCCTAATATTAGAACTTGCAATTAAGATATTGCAAATCAATCATGTCTCCAATATTAGACCAAACTTGACCTATTATTGAGATTCAATTCACTGACGTTCCCCAGTTTCATGATCTCCTACCACAACATTCAACTAATTATCACTCAATTTAAGCGTTTCGAGCACAAAAAGCGTTCCAAAACTAGAAGGAACCAAACTAGCAAGAAAGTTACCAGCAAGAGAAAAACCCTTCAGGTTCCTTGTTTCCCCGAGAAACTAAGGAATTAACCCATAGAAGCGGTTCCCCTCAAGATAAAAAAAAACCTTTAACAACCTACATTTCACAATGTTAGGCGGAACTCCATTGGATAACAAATTATTCTCGACTTTAAACTCCTTCAATGCTAAAAAGTTCCCAATATCAACTGACAAAGAACTAGTAAAGTGTTGGAATATATGGTTGAAATAAGAGGGGGTGAATTGTTTTCGCAGGATTTTCGAAAATACTGATGTTTGATTGAAAAGATCAATTAAATCAATCAATTGATTTATCTGTTCAACTAGTTATTTAACAAATTTACAGTTTTGTGACAAATATAAACCTCTTGTTTTTACAAATCAACAGATTCTTTTATGCAGAACACACAATACAAAATATAAAACAGTTTATCAGAGTAAGGAAGAGAGAATCACACAAAGAAATTTATATTGGTTCACTCTTAACCAAAAGTTACATCCAGTCCTTAGCACACCACTGAGAATTCACTAAGTAATCAAAACCAGATTACAAAAAAACTAAGAATGTTCATCTTGAACCATTCAAGAACACACAACACTCTCAACAAAAACATAAATTTCAAAAACACTATCTGAAATTGTTTACACCACAATATAAAATAAGATTGAATTAGAATACACCTGGGCTTTACACAATTGAAGAACAGAAGAAGAAATAACCCAAAATCCTATTTCACACAGAAGCAATGATCCAAGATATCAACATGCACTACAAAAAGTCATGTATGAAGTGGCGATTTTAATATGACGATTATTAATAACCACCACAAGTTTCCGTGTAATACGACATCTTAGTAACCGCCACAATTATCCTTTGGAACGTGTCATTTTGAACTGCCGCAATTCTTCTCCGAAATAAAAACCCTGTGTTTTCCTTCCTTCCATACACCATTCCTCATTATTCCCAATTTTTTTAAAACCTACTTTGACTTTTGGAAGCCGAATTCACTCTTAACTCTTCACACCTTTCGTAAACAATCACGAAACCTCTTTTCTCTCTCTCTGCTAAACAATCTTCACGAAACCTCTCTTCTCTCTCTATGCTAAACAATCTTCACTAAACACTCACGAAACCCTACCTCTCTTCCCTCTCTCTTTCTGCAAAAAAACTCTTCATGAAACCTCTCTTCACTAAACACTCACGAAACCTCTCTTCACTCTCGCGCTAGGTTCTTCATTCTCGCCCTCATGAAACACAAACTATAACCTAAGTTAGTCCTTTACTCTCGCCTTCATGCATCTTCTCACTCTCGTGCGCCCGAAACCTAACCCTCACTCGCGCCCTTCACTGTCCGCGATTGTCATCGTTTTTATTGTCCGTCCACTACAAGAAACAATGCAAATAGCGTGAGTCATATATGGACACAAATACTCAAAAGCCAGCGCAAAATCACTTTTTGTGTAGGCTTAGCATCCAAAAAATGTGGAAGCTAATACCTTGGATGCTAACACTCTAGCGTGGGACTCAAAAGCTGACACAATTTAAGTAGGCTAAACCTACGCAAAATGGACACAATTTGAATGGGCTGAACCCCCACAATATGGATGCATTTTGAGTGGTATAGCAATGTAGACACATTTTGAGTGAGTGTAGCCTACACTTCTTGGATGCTAATTAAAATAAATTAATGGGCTTAACCGACACTACATAAAAATAATTTAAAATGTTAGTGTGGGTTACACCCACAATAAAAAAAAAAAAAAAAATAAGAACAAAATTTTGAATGTTTTTTCAGTTTCTAATAATAAAATTGTCTTATATATTTTAATTACTAATAACTATCATTAATTAATTCCACCTTCTAATCTAAATCTTTAATTGTTTCAAGAGAGATTGGGTACATATACAGTGATTAAATGTATTAATCAACGAGAAGTTATTGTCGAATATTTTTCATAACTGTAAAATACTAGTATTAATTTTTCAGTTTCTGTTTTCTCAATTTTTTCACATTCATTTAAATCTTCCAATTTCTATTTCAACCCCAGTATTAATAAAAAAACAAAAATTGTCTTCTAATATATACATAGGGACAATACTACATTCTACTCTTACCCTTGAAATCAAGATTGCACTATATTAAATAATGAACAAAAATCATTAACTGCAAAACTAAAAAATTGCCAAAAAACTATAAAAGAATGTGTATAACACATAAGATATGGATTTACACGTATTTTTCCTACCTTCAATCTTTCTCTCTTTCAAGATAACACAAAGTCTAATCACATCACTAACATGATTGTTAACTTTAGATATAAACAATATGCATTGAAAGTGTTAAAGGTGATAAAAGAAAAGTACAATATAATATAATCTCAGGCACTTCAATGGCATGCTCTCATGCTACAGCAGCTGCATATGTCAAGTCATTTCACTCCAATTGGTCTCCTACCTTGATCAAGTCTGCATTGATGACCACTGGTAATGACATTGCTAAGTTACTAATAGTATGTACCTTCGAGTGTGCTTGAAAAAAAAAACTAAAATTATGATCACCTAATTAAGATAAAAGTGTAAGTATGCAATCAATTACACAGAAACAACATGATTTTCTTTATCATTAGTTAGCCAAATTGACCATCTCTTTTGCACTCTATCGACAGCTACTCCATGAGTCGTACTCTTAATCCTGAAGCTGAATTTTTATATATTTTCACAGTATGTGAGTATTATACTTATTTACAAACTCTCAAGCAATGTGAATCCCCCTTTTAACTCGAGTTCCTGCATAAATCACAAAGTTTCAAGACTAAATAACTTGGCTACACATTCCATTTAGAATAAAAACCAAATAGAAAATAACTAAACAAAAAAAACACTGTTTTAAAAGATATCTACAACATGTACCTTACACACACAAATCTGTAGACAAAAAGTTATCAAGCAATCTTAGCTTTTCTATTTGAATAAACAAATCCTTTTCTATCATTGATCTCTGTGATCTTCCTTTTGCTATCTTTAAATTATTTTATTTATAAAAAAATCAACTCATCACAGAAGACACAGCTTAAATAGTGTTACCACTTTAAAGTCATAATAAGTTCATACTTCAGACTGAAATTCAGCATACTAACATGATCATGATGTGCTAGCTCTCTCACATGCACAGAGTCAATGTCACGAGTAAGCTTTTGTAGTGAAGTGGGCTTAAGGTGTTGTAGTGAAGTGGAGACTTGATTAAAGCAAAAAATCAACTCATCACAGAAGACACAGCTTAAATAGTGTTACCACTTTAAAGTCATAATAAGTTCATACTTCAGACTGAAATTCAGCATACTAACATGATCATGATGTGCTAGCTCTCTCACATGCACAGAGTCAATGTCACGAGTAAGCTTTTGTAGTGAAGTGGGCTTAAGGTGTTGTAGTGAAGTGGAGACTTGATTAAAGCAAAAGCAATTTATTGGAGGGTCAAAGCACAAACATTCACAAAATTTTGAACTCACCAGAAAGTGATCCAATTACACTGTCGGCACTAACAGACACACAAAGGAGAGGAGCCATGCTTCCAGCATAATCAACTACTTCCATATCATTGTTATACGTGTATCCTAATATATGTCAGCAACTGATGAAGATTGTGCTCACAATAATTCCATATGCAACTCTAAGAATCACAACCACAAGAACAATGCCTTAAGTTGTCTTTGGATTCCCTGCCCCCTGTTCATTTGAAACCCGAGTGCTACAAAACAAAAACCACATTAATTTGTGGGGTGATTATGCATTAGCACAAGAATAATACACTACTAATTAACACCATATTCCTATCAACATACTCTTTTTAATTTGCTACAATTTATTGAAAATCACAACATTTTGCAGATGTTAACTTTTCTAAGGAGTCTTACTTGTGAACTTTAGCTTTTAATAATAGAACGTAACAAATAGTAGGGTGAGGCAACCAGAAAAGGAACAAATTTGGACCAAACCTTGTCAAAGTTATAACAGCATAAGGAACGAAGTAGTGAAAGGAAGTAGTGAAAGGAAGTAGTGTTAACGCTGCAAGGGTGTGACAAAAGTTAGATCATACGCAGAAACACAAAAATTAAATACCCAATCTTACAACGTACAGGAACCAAAATTGAACATGAATCAACTCACCTTTTAAATCAATGATAAATGTTCACAACATCGTAGCCACAATCTATTTTGCCTTTTACCCAGAACATCTCACTAGCTCACTCTCAATTTTGAAGATTGGAACCGATTACGATTTCTCACCGATCAGGGTTCGTCACCGATTAGGATTGGTCACCGATTAGGATTGGTCACCGATTAGGGTTCATCACCTTACTCACCAATGATACTTTCCAAGCAATCCTTCACTCACCACACTCACCAAACTCACCACAGAAACGAAGAAATGGAGGCAAAAGCAGATAAAGGCAGAAAGAAATGGGTTGAGAAGTAATGACCACGAAGAAGACGAGAGGAATTGCGCTGCTGAATCGGTCGCGCGACGTCGACGACTACGTTTTGGTCAGTCCTATTCTCTCCCACGCGCATTGCTTCACTCCGATCACTTCTCCTTTTCGCTGTTTTCACTTTTAGGTCACATTTTACGAATGTCTTTCCCTCAATGCCTGCTGCGTGCCTTTTATTTTTGGTGTTCGTGATTTTAGGAATTCGATTTCACTCGAGTGGAGGATTGGTGATTGGTGTTTTTTTTTTTCGTTTCGTTTGCTTTTTTTACTTCACTGTGTAGCTGATCAAGCGCTCCCACTCGAAAAGTTTTCAATCTTCTTCAAAACCGTACAATTTTTAAATAAAACAATTAATTATTTGCGTAAGCTAGCTTAGCGTGAGTTTAACCTTCAAAACTTTAAGGAAGTGTAGCGTCGGCTTACCCTTCAAAATTTTAAGTAGGTATAACGTGGGCTTCACCTTCAAAAACTTTAAATTTTTTTAATTGTGAAGGTTTAGCTGACACTATTTAGTGTCCATAGTGTTGCCGTCACTTTTTATTGCAACTAAATGTAATTTTTTTGTAGTGGTCATCACCGTCTCCTGGGAAGGATTTCAAACTTCTCTCCACCATCATTTCTTCAAATTTGAAATCTACTACTGGAATTTTCTTAATTTGTGAAATTTATTGTGGTTCTTAATTTGTGAAATCTATTGTTTTTAATTTATAAAATCTATTGTTCTTAATTTGTGAAATTTATTGTGTATGACTATGTGGACTGGGTTAACGATTGATTGTCTTTGTCCTACGTTGGTTATTAATTTTCCTTGTATTAACCGTTGATCTTTCACTTACCAAAAATCTAATGCTTAGGTTTCTATAGTAATAGAGGTAAATTCATTTGTCAAGGATCATTCAACTATTTTAATCTCAATTACTTATTTTAAAAAATTCAAGTGTGAGATGAGAAATATTTAAAAAATCTATTACCTATTATTTAAATGAGCATCAACATTACCTATTATTTAAAAAATCTATTTTAATTGCGTCGTTGTCTGTTTAATTGCTAGTTCCATTATCACTGATTCATGAGAGTTGGTTCGAACCAACGGATAATTGAGTTGGTGATTTGGAGAATATACGAGAAAAAGTGACAAATAGTTTAGGTGAAGAAGCAACAAGTGATGCTGAGTTTCGGTGAAGTAAATTTGGGGAAAATTGATCCAGTCAAGAACTGATTCATTTGATCAAAGTAAATCGTGATAGAAGCGAATTTTACGGAGGTACAAGGTAGAATTATTTCATAACGTGAAGGTTGAATTCATTTGCTGCAGTGGAGATTGGAATTAAATCGCTAGTTCGGTGAGTTTGGCTTCTACGGTGAGACAGAAAGTACTGCAAGTTTGTTTTAGAAATTATTAATCTCTGGTGGAAAATAAAATTGGTACTGAGTTTGTTGGTGGAAGTAATTGAATCTTTCCTGTGCTTCTTCTGTAACTAGAAATTGGTTTAAACATTTCTTCAAACAGTTGCTGTGCAAACATATGATTCTTAATTTGGTTAAATTTGCATTGTAATTGGGCAACTTGTAGTTATTTTTAGAATTGTAGTAGTTGGCTTGAGGAGTTTGGTGCATAATTTTTATATTCCAGCAGTGAAAATCTAAAACTGGTTTTATGAAGTGCAACGTAGTACTTATTTTGATGCAGAATTTTCTGGTCTCGGTGCGGCAACTAAATTGGTTCAATTTTGATGAAGCCATAATTTTACTGGTGCAAGTCTTGATGCAGATTTGGTGATTGCTAGAACTTTCGTAAATTGAAATTTGATTCATTCAAGTTTAATACATTATGTTACAGTACTGCAGCGTGATTGAGGTGAAAAAAAAATTCAGCAATTGAAGATTAGCAATTTAGAATGGTGCTTTGACTGGAATGAATCAAACTTCTATTGAGTATTTCATTGGTGAAATTGAAACAAGCATTACAATGGGGTCCATGGCTTTTTGAATAATGCCCTTTGATGAATTGAAACAGTGGCACGTAACAACAAGAATTGATGTGAGTAAAGTGTGATTTGCTTTTCTTCCGAAAATAAATTGTTCTATTGTTTTGCAATTAAAGAAACAGTGGGTGGGACTCACGAGAAATTGATTGAAATTGTTGAATTTGACATGCATATGAATCCAATATTGGAATCTGGACACAGTTTATTTAAAATTGCATGCAATCTGTGTTAACTATTTTTAGTTTGCCTTGCATTCTGTCCTGTCCAATTGTCCTATGATTTCATATATTGTTCACTTTACATGTTTTTAAAACAACTTTAAAATGTAATTATATCTCTCACCCAATGGACATCAACAGAAAAACGCATGGTAGCAACTACCCAACACATAGTAATGAAACCATATGCGAACTATTTAGTGTGAAAAGTAAGTATGCTATGTCGTTGTCTCTGAGCGTCAACGAGTGATGATAGATCATAAAATATCTGCAACAGGATTTCCACCAGAGTGAAAATGGCAACCCAAAAATTAACGAGACCATTTTTAACGGTTTCACTGCCATTCATACACCAACTATAAAACATTTTAATTAGTTTTCAGAACACATTTGAATTAGGTCTAAAATTGGATGTTAATTGCTAGTATGATATTACAGTTTAATTGATGATATGAAATTGTTGAATTGCTGGTTTGATAAGGTTGAGGGTGAATATCTTTTATGATTGACGGAGTTAATTCATAACAATTTTTTCCAACTGTTGTCATAATATATTATAATTATATCTTTTTTTGATTATTTATTTCAAGTATCACATATTGGAAGGGGTGCTCCATCACCTAATTAAGTAATTAGAAATGCTGGAAGCAAAACTGATAAGGAATAAACAAGGTGGGTTTTAATTTTAAATTATGTATCAACTTTTGAACAATTATTTGTGTTTTAATTTTCAATGCAATGAATTGATGCTTATAACTTTATATATTATTTCATTTTATTAGTATTTTAATTTTTTATTATGAAAATATATTATGTTTAGTTTAACTATGTAAACCAAATTATAAAAAAGTGGTGGCTAAATTCCATTTATTTAGACTTAAAATTAGTCAGTTGAAATTGACGTATTATTTTTACAATTTTATTTTAATACTGACAGTTAAAAACGTCACATTATACCCGATGTTGAAATCATTTTCAATGAATTAAATTGTGATAGCTATGATTGACACTACTTACATATAAAAATTGTCACTTTAAACAAAGTGTTAAAGTTACGAGTGTTGCGGCGGGTAGCGTAAAACGACCACATTAAACTTTGTGGCGGTCAGTTCAGTGGTGGTTTGAGAAACCACCACTCGCGTATATTGTGGTGTTTATAAACATCAGTTTATACGAAAATCATCGCCACCGTATACAACAGTTTTTGTAGTGATGATTCTAGAAGCTCTTTGATCTTCTATCATGAAAAACGTTTTTAATAACTTTTCTTCTTATTAAAATAATCAGAAAACATTCTTTATATAAAGCTTTAAAATATGGTTAAAATAGTTTGATTATTAAATGAAATCGGTTAAAAGCATTTTAAACAGTTTGAAAATCATAACAACATTCTATTAAAATTGATTGATTTTTGATTGATTTTTAAAACAAACTGACTATTTTCATTTTCTGTTAAATCTCAACATAAAAAATCAATTCATTTATCGAAATAAATTATTGAATTTGCTTTCCAGTAAAGATAAAAGAAAACAAATCATTTTTAAATCCTCTTAAAAAAAACTTAAGTGTTTTTCAATAGGTTGACGTGATAAATTAATTTGTTGAAAACCTTGATTTAGTCACCAGATTTAAACAGAAGTTATTTCAATTGATTTAAACACGAATCAACTAACTAAAATTAACACAACTTTAAAAAAGAAAACTTTCAAAAGAGATTTCAAATCATACAAACTTAGATCATAATTATTTGCAAATTAACAACTCAAAAACTACCTATTTATACACATACAACACAGATTCTTCATGTCAGATTTGGAAATTATCAAAGCCATCTTGTTAAACATAAAGAAGTTTTTAGAGAGGTCAAGAGCATTCAACGACGACGTTGCACAAGTCAACAACGTTGTCGTGTGGGTGAACCACGAAGGAAATCGCAGGTGAATTTGATATCCAAAACCTCCAAAACGCTGTCACATTCCCCACTTAATGGTGCGGAAAACTTGGTGAAGGAATTGAACCCGAGCTTCACATTTCGCAGGTGCGCGTTGCAGAACAGAGAGGTCAGGATGAACTGAAAAGTTGGTTCCGCAAAAGGGAAAGAACTTGAAGCTTCGACATAGTTCTCATGATGGTGGGAACAAGTTCGGTGAAAGCGTTATCCGCTATGGTGAGGTGCATTAGAGAGGAACAATTTGCAATAGCCGAAGGTAGGGTTCTGTGAATGCGGAACTAGAGAGATACTGAAGATTTTGTTGTGTTCCCATGGAGCTTGGTATTCCTCTCTAGTTGTTGGAGATTCCACATCGACTAGAGATTAGAGTCTTTCATTGTATATAAGTGGGTGCAAACCTCAACCTTATGAGCCAGTTTTATGGGGTTGAGTTAGGCTTAAATGTGGGATCTCCAACACGCCCCCCTCACGCCGATACTATCAACTCGTGCGTGGGACTATATATTATGGATGGTCCGATAGCGGCCTCAACCCCATAAAACTGGCTCATAGGGTTGAGGTTTGCACCCACTTATATACAATGAAAGACTTTAATCTCTAGTCGATGTGGGATCTCCAACACTATTGAACCTTTTGTAGGAGAGGTTGATGAGATGAAGCTGAGATTTGAACGAGAAGTTGGTCGGAATGTCACCAGAGAATGTGTTGTCAAAGAGGTCTAGTAAACGTAGGGAGGCAGAAAGGTGGTCGGGGATTTTTCCGGTAAAGAAATTGCGGGCGAGGTTGAGAAGCGGCGAAGGAAGGTGGTCAGAGAAGCGGTTGTTGTAAAGGTAAACAACACGTAGGAAAAGGTATTGGGAGAGGGAAGGAAGGCTAGAGGAGTTGAGATTGTTGGAGTGAAGGCTGGGTTTGCAGAGTTGGAGGAGATTGGAGAGGGAAGAAGCGATTTCACTGGCAAGTTAGAGATGTGGAAGATGAAGGTGGTGAACTTGTTGTGGTAGATAATTTATTTATATACAATTTAATTATATATTGATAAAAAATAGTAATTAAGATTGAAAAAATAATTCATTTGGTAATTAATTTTGTATTTACAATTTTATCACATTATCATTTATTATGAGGGGTATAAAAATAAGTGACATAGTAAATAATTTTCTAGTTACAATTTTGTCAACATATCATTTATTATGATAGGTAAAAAATAACTAACATAGTAAAGAATTTTGTATTTACAATTTTGTCATTATCTCATTTGGTTAAAAAGATAAGCATAGCAAATAATTTTGTATTTACAATTTTGCCACCATCTCATAATAAATGGTAGGTGAATTATAACCGTTGTAATAAGTCATCCTATAATCATAATTTTATACTAGTGTATGAGTAGGATATAATTATTTAAACAAGTAAAAAATTACCTCAATAGTTTTTATCAATAGGTATATTTTAAAGACTTTTAAATTAACAACACATGTAAAATATAGAAATTGTATGAAGAGAAAAGAAAATAAAGAATTTATTTAGTTGTAAAATATATAAGAATTTTAAAAATAAATGTATGTAATATATTAATTTTAAGAAGTTAATATTTGAAGAAGTAATTATTTAAAAATACACATTTTTTAAGTAAATATAAATTAAAAACTATGTAAATAATAAGAAATGAATAATTAAGAGTTGTAAAAACAATAATAGATATAATTGAAATTATTGAGTTGTGTATAATAAATATGATAAATAAAAAATTGTTTTAGAAATAATTATAGAAAGGAAATAAAAAACGTATAGAAAACTTTTATTAAAGTAACATTATATTATTTTATTTTATTCATATAATTTATGCTTATAAGAGTGAGGTTTATGAATGGAAATAAATATGAAATTTTGTATATAAGTTGAGAATTTGGAAAGAAATAAAGTAGAAAGTATATAATATTACAATGAATAAGAAAATATTTGAATGTTTAGTTAAGGAAGAATTTAAATTTAACATAAATAGTTGTCATTGGATGAAAAATATAAATGAAATTAAACAAATAAATATTTAGTCAAATATAGATCTTTTGATGTTGTGGTGGTGAATATATGTGTTGAAGATGGTTGCTACACCTTCAAGACATGTGTTTGATGAAACTTTTTGTATAAATTTCATGTGTATATACTTTTGCTTTAAGAATGTCTTAGGTATAGCTTAGAGGTTGTTTAAGAGTAAGTTTTTTGCTAGGTAACTCACCTCTTAACCCCTGACCATGTGATAAGAGCAAACACAAATTTTCTGAAACTGTTTTTCACATGTTTTGCAAAAACACCCTTACTGCATAAAAATAAATCTGTTCTTTTCTAAATGAATTGATTCTTTTTTAAATTGATGCATTGACTAAGTCTTTCGAAAATCAGGTTTTGTGCATCAAGTATTTTGACTAAGTCTTCACTCTTTCAAAACGACTGTGTTTCAATAGTTAAGTCTTTTCTGTTATCGTTTTGAAAAATAAATCTGCTCATCTGTAAATGAATAGATTCTTTTTTAGTCCGGGGCCATATTTATCTTTAAAAGGTTTTTTCGTTTTGTCGTTGCATCAGAGTGGTTGACTGAGTCTCCTTCACATAACAGATTCTCTAACTGCTTTTGAAAATAAATTTGTTCATTTTATTTTCAATCTGTTCTTTTTATAACAGCTTTAACTGTTTTTTGAAAATCTGTTATAAGTTGTTTTTCTATAAAAAGAAAACTTGTTTCTCGTTTAAACGTGAATCATACAATTGAGAAAACAAGTTTTACAACAGAGAATTGAGGATTTATAGAGAACTAGCATGTGTTCTTGAAAGTTTTTACAAATCAAAAGTGTGCTTGTTCTTGGTTGGCTCTAAGGCTTGGTTAGAGGTGTTGCTACTGTGTGAGCAATCTGTTCTACTGGTATAAGGCAGATTTCTGCATCCTCTATTAGGTGTATTCGTTTCATATTTCAAATTCTTGTAAAAGTGTGTTTGTAAACTCTTCTTGATAGGGTTTCTTGAAGAGTGTCTGTGCTAAAATAGTGTTTTTCAGCAAGTGTGCCAATTTTCTTGTAGGGTTCAAGAACAGTGGTTGTGTAAGTGTGTTTGGTACGTTTTTTTTTAGTGGAATTCACCTTGGATTAGGTGAGACTGGATGTAGCTCATTTGAGTGAACCAGTATAACTGTTGTGTGTTCATTTCTCTTCATCACTGCTCTCGAATTCTTGCTTATCTGTTAATCTTCCAGAAATTGAATCTGTTCAATTAAAAATAAATCCGTTCTTTCTAGGCTTGTTCATACAGTTCTTGTTTTCTGGAAAATCAGTTTGGTTATGTGAAGAAGGTATATGATCTGTTAAATACAACTGAAACAGTTTGATTGTGATAGGTTACTCAATTGATTGACAAGCTAATAATTGAACCTTTATCACTTGCTTAAAAATTGAAGGTCACTGTTTTAGCTGTTCACAGTTTTCTCTCTAAAATCAGTGTGTGGCTTGAAAATTAATATGCATAACCCAAGAATTACTTGGTTGATATAAACGTTTTTAAACATAAACAATGTCAAAATAAATCTATTCATTGCCAAATAAATCAATTTATTTTCTGTGTATTGTGATAAAATCTGATTCTGCGCGAAACTTTTAAAAGGTCAATTCATCCTCCCTCTTGAACTTTGACACTATTGAACCCAACAATATGTACAATCTAAGTCACAAACTAATTCGTTCGAGGTTGCTTTGCGTAAATGTTTGGTTTGGATAAAGAGTTTAATGTTGCTTCATGATTGGTTACACTACAGACTTGGATGTAGTGATTGAGTTTTTTTTTCAATGATTGATCATATGTGTAACATCAGTGTAAGATTTGATTTGTATTGACTTCTTTGTGGTCTCAATATTGTAGTACTTGAGTTATGTTTTATAACAATTGATGAAAAGACCAGTTGTGTTGGATTGTCATTGGTCTTGGGTTGTTACATTTGTAAGTAAGATCGTAACCATTTGTACTTTCCATTATGGTGGCTCTTTGAGTAAGTCCAACAAAGTAAAGTATTGCTTGCTTGAAAGTGTTGGGATTGAGGTTTGTGGAAGATGTTAGACTCAATTGGTTTAAGAGTGTCATAATTTGTTTTTCAAATATTGTAAGCTTAACATACAATTCAATGATTGTAGTAATAGATAAATGACATTGGAACTTGACACCTTCGTGGCATTCAATAATTTGGCCATTTGCAAATAGAGCGACGAGAAAAATTGAAATAATTTTCAGTTTTTATGATGACAAAGTTCTCCATTTGAAGATGAGTGAATAAGAAAGATGATGATAGAGAGAGAATGGGTTTGATTTGGTTTACTAGGGAGGAATTGTGGTGGCTTTATGGCTTTAAGTTGATATGTGATTTCATTTATATAATGGAAACCTCATCAAAGGTCACTTCTTCTTAGCACATGTTTCCATTGATGTTGCAAAGTCATAAATGTGTGGTAATGTACATGTGTTTATGATGACATGTGTCCTAAGCCACCCTAACCACCCAGTGACTACTAGAGTAACATCTCATCTAATACACTCTAGGTTAACACACGTTCCCAGTAACATTGACAGGTTATAAACACATGACATTGTGCATGTGTATGTCATTACATGTACTGTAAGCCACCCCAACCAAATAATGCATGCCAGGGTACCATGGCACCCATGGTCATTTCTTCTTAGCACGTGTTTATATTAGAATTGGTGGCCTAGACAAGAGGGGGTAAATTGTTTTCACAAGATTTTCGCAAAGTTTGGAAGTAGAGTGAAAAGTTCTGAAAAATCAACCAATTGATTTTCTGTTCAACTGGATAAAAGTTCAATTTTAATGTTCTTTACAGAAATTCAATCGTTTTCTTTAAACAACAAATTGTTTATACTAGCAGAGAAAGAACAATGATTAAAACAATGTAAAAGAGAAAGATAGAGAGATTCACCCAAAGAGGTTTATACTGGTTCACTCTTAACCAAGAGCTACATCCAGTCCTCAAGTAACCATTGAGAATTCACTATGTAATCAAACTTAGATTACAAATACACACCAAGAGTGATGATCTTGAACCCCTCAAGAATACACACCACTCCTTGGCAACACCACAATTTTTAGAAACCCTTTCTGAAACTGCCTTACACAAAATTACAGTGTTCAAAGTGAAAGAAATAGAATACACCTGAGCTATTCAAAGTAGAAGAACAAAAGGGTACAAAGACTGAGTCCTATTCCACACACAAGTGATGATCCAAAGCTTTTGATTTTATTGAAAACATTTTTGATAAGCTCTATTTCTTAGGTTATTGAAAACATCATCAAACAACCTTTATATAGACTTAAGCAAGTGGTTAAAAATGTTAGATCATAAATAAAAAACAGTTGGAATCATTTAAAAACAGTTTCAAACACTTAACATAATTTTGTCATAAAAACAATAGATTGTTTTCCAAAACAACAGATTGAAATAAATTTTCTATTAAGATATTCATAAAAACAACCAATTGTTTTATTGAAATAACCAGTTGTTTCAGTTTGACAGAAAAGACAAAATAAAGCAAAGCTTTTCGAAAACATTTTGAAAATCATTAAGTGACAAACAACCAGTTGTTTCGACAATTCAACAAGTTGAAAAACTTGTTTTAGCCTCAGTCCCTTTGAGTAACATCTTTTTCAACTGGATGATTTGAAAAACAACTGACTAAAATTTCTTTGCTTTTAAGAAAATATTTCTTTTAAAAGGGATAAAAAGTTAAGCGAGCTTGGATCAATACAAGGAGTGAATTGACAAGTCAAAAACTATTAAACAACACACACACATAGCAACAAGATCTTCAAGCTTTCCACACAGATTTGGAGGCATCAAAGCATCTTGTTCAACAGTTTCTAGTGATGTTGACAAACCATAAAGCATGATAATATGCATGCCACCCCAACCACCTAATGCATGCGAATGTACCATGGCATCTAAGATCACTTCTTCTTATCACATGTTTCTAATGATGTTGACAAGCATAACACATGGCAATGTGCATGTGTATGTGATGACACTTGTCCTGAGTCTTCCAACCACCCAATGCATGGTAGGGTAACATCTCATCAAATACATTCCAAGTTAGCATGCTTTTGTAGTGACATTGAGAATTCTTAGCTTTATGTATCATCCCATGTACTCCCGTGTATGGTAGAAGGGGTTGAGGATGGCCATATCAATCAATGTAAGTTCATGTCTATTATTTGAGACTTGAATCCATTTGAGACTTGTAAGGTTGGTTAGGTTGTTGGGAGGTTTTGGAACTTCTTGTGCCAGGTGAATTGTAACTTCACCTTGTCAGAATAGTGTCGTTGCACAATTGCACAATAAACTCACGTGAATGATGTCCACAATTGTTGATCCTTAAAGGCTTTAGTTGTTGTTGATGCCTCCAACCCATCATATGGAGCGCATATAAACTACATCAGTTGAAGTTCATAATTGTATAAAGAAATAAAAATGTTCTAAAAACACAAGCAATAATATATAATATTGATAGTGTTGTTAATTTAACTTTATCAATCTGGATATGATCTATCCTTGCTCTATACCCCACTAAATCATTGTGTGACACATTTTGAAAGTTGAGCACTCTACCACTGCTCCATCAGCAAATAAATGGGTAAGTTGGTTGACGTCTTCAAATTGTGCGATAAAAGGCATGCAATGCCATGCCCATGATTGTAACAAGGATGCATAACCACCCATGGTCTTTGCATGCATATCAGTGACCTTTCGCATTACCCTATATAAAAAAACTAACCAATCAGTTCCCTAACTGTACTTTGTAACCTATTTTGTTAGGCACTAACACCATACCAATTAATCCTAATATATATGCCCTAGCATGCTCATAAAGTTCTTCTTCAGATGGTTGTTCTTAGAGTGACAACATGTTCTCTCTTAAACACTTTAACTTCACCATGGACCCAACTAGTGACTCCCCATTTGTTGGGGTTATGCCAAAAAATGTAGCACATCTTCCTAGTAAAACATTGTTGGTCCAATCATTGGGGCTCCATCCACTCTCAACCTCTATTGAAGTCCTTCATTTTGTAGGGTTATTGTGCATTCTCCAGTTGGGAGATGAAATATATGTGTCTCTGATCTCCACCTCTCCACCAAAGCTTTCACCAAACCATGATCAACCTTGAAATGCTTGAGCTTTGCGATTTCACCAAACTTTTATTGTTATAATGTGGGAACTAATAAATGGTGTGACTCAGGAATTGAATGATAGTATGTCAACACAATGCTTCTTCTGGGTCCTAATTGTGCAAAACAAAATTAGCCTAACTTCAAATATCAAAGTTTTAAACAACTAACCCAATCACACTTAAATTAACTTACCATGGAAGCGATGTAGGTAGATTTGTGTTCTTGTTGCTTCCACAACAACATTTTAGGATGATTGAAGGAAGTTGCAAAGAATGAAGTTGAAATTGGAAAATTTAGATTCACTTCAAAGTGTCATTTATTAGGTACGAAGGGTGTAACATGACATTGGGCCAATATATAAAATAATTTGGAAGTAGGAGGTCGTTTGTCATAAGTTGAATTCTATACGTTAAATAAATTTAAATAATCTAGATCATCCATTATGCGGGGCACACTAATCAATATGTTGTGTCACTCTACCAAAGGCATAAGGGGTCATCAATGCATGTGTATTTGTCACTCTGCAAAAGCCAGAAGGGGTCATGAATTCCTGTCAGGTCTCGTTTAGTATGGTGACACCTCAGGATGTGATACAACCCAAGTAGCTACGAAGATGACCAAGGAAGCAAGAGACAAAGCACATGGTGAACAATCATCTCAGCGACCAATTCATAACCCCACCAAGGATCACATGGACCTCACCAAAGGAGCTGAGCATAAACCAGCACACCAACTATTCTTCCTTTTGGTCTTCTTATAAGATACAAATATGTTGTAAATAATTTGGGCTCTCTTTAGGAGTCCAAATAAAAAAGATATGCTAAAATAAGGTGCCTTTAGCATAATATGAGTTGTAGTTATCATTTTAACTTATTCCTAGCCCTTTAGGAAGGAAATTTGACCTAGTTTTTAGAAGGACAAACCTAGGGTGCGGTTTTGACTTAATCAAACCCTAAGGCTGCCCCTTTTTTAGTGTTTTCCATCCTACCCTTGCTTCTTGTTCTCCAAGGCTCTTTCACCTATAAATAGGAGGTCTCCCTCATTGTATTTTACAAGTTGAATTTGAATTAAGTAAAGAAACTCTGCACAAATTGTGTGAGCTCTTAGTGAGGCTTATGTCTTCTTAGGTTTGAGGTCTTATCTTGAGTGATTGGGAAGCTCTCAAGTGGCGGCCAACACACTCATCTTGGAGCACATCACCCTCCAAGTGGCGTGACATTTCTCACCCACCATCATAAGTTTTCTCATTCCATTTTATGTGTTTGTCTCTTTGTTTCTCTTCTTTGTTGCTCTTAGGTTTCTCTCATAATCATGAGTATGGTGCATCATTTGGGAGGCCATGACCTCCATTGATGTTAACCTTGTGCCCATTTTCAATTCCACAATGCATCTCATCCTCACCATATCTTGTTTTTCATTTTTGCCTTTGTGAAGTGAACCTTCACACTTACTTAACCACTTGGTTAAGTTCGTGTTCAATGGGAATCTTCCTTAGTTCCTCACCATTAATTGTTAAAATCCCAACCTTAAGTAAAAGTGTCACCATAAATGAAAACATTTAAAATTAACTCACATCAAGATGCCATTGTGCTTAATCTTAGATTGCCATAACTCCACTGATGTTGCGAATGGAAAACCTTGGAGTGGATGGACTGAAGGTAATTGTATGCATGTGTACTGCATTCAACACATTGCATAAAACTTCATGAGGCGGTTCAAGAATACCACTATAAAAAATGGCCTTTACATGTAAGCATTTCCACTTTGAAAACAACAACTTTTTTTCCATGTCCATTCTATCTTAACTTCTTTACTTTAATATAAAGCATACACAATGATTAAGCCTCAAACAAATTACCACTACAACATAATAAGGGAAGTCAATCCAAAAGCGACAAAGTAGATTAACAAAATTCATAGTCACACGAGAAATATAGGATGAAGGCAAAACATGAGGGCACTTGTAACTAACTTAGTTGAATCCATAAATTCAACCCTCAAGAAAACAAGAATCTCCTAATTTCCTCCATGATCATAGCCACATATACAAAGTGCAACAAAATTTTCACTGAAAAAAGGAGAGAAATTACTGTAATGATTAATGTTAGCCATGTCTATTTAGAAGTTGCATCAAAGGCATATGAAGATGCTCATTCAAAATCAAACACTCATAGGGTGTTTGAATTTGATAAAAGTAACACAAGATTCTCGATAGAGGAGATGGTCAACCCAAGAGAAGTTCGACCAGCTAGAAAAATTTGCGTTATACTTGATGAATGATGATGTGATTGTGGGAAGTTCCAGAAACTTCATTTCCTGTATTCTCATGTTGTTGTAATGTGCAAATATGTCGAGATTGATTCTGATATGTACATCAATCTTGTCTACAAGTTGGATGAAGTGAACAAAGTATAAAACAATTTGTTTGGAGAGTTTAGACACGAGATTATTGGCTAACACACGAAGACCCTCAACTCTCCCCCAATCCAACAACAACAAAAAGTTTCAAAGAAATCATCCAAAGTCATCAAGAATTAGGACTAAAATGTATATCCACGAACAAAGTTGACCAAAGCATACTTCTATTGTTACACTCTAAGCACAGAAGAAACCTTGGTCTGAATAACCTTAGAGGATCAACTTCCAATAATTAATTAATTATGTTGTAATTTTCTAATATGTCATTACCATGAATGAAAAAATAAGTAATTTGTTTATGTATGTCTCATTAATCTAATTACAAAATTATTTAGTAACTTATACTCAAATTGAATTTCTTACTTAAATACAAACTATTCAAGTTGTTAAGGAAAATTATTATTATTTTTAATTAAACATGCCCACCATAATAACTATTGTTCTTAATTCTTTAAAAAATTTATATCACAACTTTTTTTACATTAAATAATTTATTAAAACTTAAAGTTTATTTTGATAAAAAAATACTACATAAAATTTGATACAATTCTCAAAACTATTTTTCAAAACTATATTTTATATTTGTACACTTTTAAAATTTTCCCTTAAATTATTTCATTTCAAACCATTACTATGTTTTTTATAATTCTTTCTTTCACCTCCTTCATATTTTTATTTTTAAATTTTTTCTTTCCTTAAGCTAGTTGTATTTTAAATTTTTTCTTTCCTTAAGCTAGTTGTATTTTAAAACAGTTATTTCTTTAAATATTTTTTCCTCTAAAAGAATATATTATATAAAATACTTTTTAAAAATAATATATTTTTACAATACAATCAATTCAATTGTATAACATACATTCCATTCCTTTCTTACAATGTTTTATTTCATATCTTTTTTTTAAAAAAAAAAATTGTTGTGTAAATTTTTTTGCTTATTTATACTTCTTTAAAATATATCTATTTTTAGATATTTATTTATCTAATTTTTTATTTGTATAAATAATTAAATCATATACACTTACTAAATATATATATATATATATATATATTAATTTTTAAAAAATAAATTACATTTTCCCTCCAAATATTTCTTTTCAATTATGTTCTCGCCGGTTGACTTTCTCGCGTGGTTGACTCTAGTGACAAGTTCTACCTCTGGTCTGTATCTGTTCTACTAGAACGTGGCTCTGTATCAACGTGACTTTGTTGAAACAGAGGGGACCTTACCTATTGATCACACTCTGACGATCAAGTTAGTAAGTGCTTACTAAAATTTAAGAAGTATTCCATTTCAATATCAGAAACAACGTACCTTTACCTAGAGTCTCAAGCCCCTTTTATAACTTACATCTTATAACAACTTTTTCTGATGAGAATCTAATCTCAACCGAAAGCATACGTAACAGAAACATTCTGTTTATGGACCCCTTCACTCAAGGTGCTACAACAGGAAAGAATCTTATCTCTAATGAGTACATAAATAATAACAGAAAAATCACCTTTTACGGGGCACCACTTATTTTCAAGTGCTAACTGCAAGAAAATATTCCGCTTATGTGGCAACGTTATCTTTCACTATGCATGCAACTTAACCACTACGTACCCTAAACACCCTTAGGTTACAATATACTTACGTGATTTAACCACCACATGCGCTACACGTGCTCCTAGGCTAAAAAAACTCTTTACCAATAACCTTATATTATTATATAAGATTATTTTAATTATATTCCAACGGACTTACTAATATAGCTGGGCTAGACACATGACCCACTTTATAGGTCCAACAAATGAGAGAGCTGATTTGTCCACACCGTGCACCGAGCTCCATTACTAAGCACTGAGCACTCTGTTTAGTACAAATTCATTAGTTTATTAATTTTTTCATATTTTCCCCTTTATATTATTTTAAAATTAAAAAAATCACTTCAAAATTTTATTTTGGATGATATTGTAAAAAAAAGGAAACAATAATTTTTCAGTGAAAATTTCTCTATATTTTCGTGGCTCCGTTCCTCTCATTTTTATTTTCGTGAATTTCAATGTTTTATTACTTTAATTGTATAATTTTAGTTTATATAGTTATTTGACATGAAATATTTAATAAAATATTGAAAAACCTAAAATAAGTTAAAATTAAGGAAATAAAAATGAATTAACAAACATGGAAAGCACAAATCTAAAATTAAGTAATTAATTATATCTTTCAAATTAAAAATGATGTTAGATTAGGTTGCAGTTGTTCCTACGGTGCACTACCTGCAGAGGATCCTCCCCTCCTGCTCTCTCTTCTTCGTTCTTCTCTTCTCTCCACTTTCTCTCTGTTCTTCTTTTCTTACGCTCGCGAACTCCAATTACCGAATCTCTGAACTGAAATAACCGAAATCCGCTCCCCGAGAAAGATCCGAATGAGGGATCCGAATCTGGAGTTGCAGGAATTGGGTTGGGAGGAACTGCGTAAGGAAGCGCGCAAGATCGAGGGCGATCTTGACGTCAAGCTCTCTTCCTACGCCAAACTGGGCGGTCGCTTCACGCAAACAGGTTCATTCCATTCACCTTTCAATCTTTCATTGCTATCTTAAACTGAATCAACACATATTCCAGATTCTCATTGGCTGTTTCTGCGTTTTCTGAATTTGAATTATCGTAAATACAAAAGCTGGATAGTCTCACACATGATGTAATTGGATCGAAAAATTCTGGTGTCAATCCTTTTGACTTCTGATTTGGTAATTGCAAGTGATTGTATGTGTGTTTCTGGCCTTTGTTTAGTTTTTTTATGTAGGCATTGCGCGGTTGAACTGGAAATGTTTCTCGTGCATGTGAAGTTCTCGTACATCAACCTTTTTTAAGTACAGTTAATTGATCATCAACTGTTTTTAAGAATAAAATATTAGCCGAATGATAAATGTTTTTACCGATATTTTACTCGTTGATATTCAAGAGTAATAACTGGTGTTAAAATTTTCTTCTAGCATGAATTTCATGGATGCGAATTGCGGTCAGCTGCATTTGTGTCTCTGTATGACGGTTTTGAAGGTCTCTGCAACCGCACTTCGTGTATGCCTAAAATAAAATAAAAACAATTTAAAGGCTTGATTATGATATTTGTTTTTCTTCTTGTGCTGGAGTCATTTATTGCCATAAAATGCTTATGATTGACAGAAAGCCAGAGTTTCTAAATTGGAGATGATGGAGAAGTTATCGTGGTTTGCTGACTAATAGTCTTGATGCACTTTATAATTGAATTGAATTAAATTGAATGCATTTTCTGGCAGTGTAAGTTCTCTATGTTTGTGAGTTATGAGAATATACCTCTTGTTATTAGGTCATGTGGATAGTGGTTCACCACCTCTTGGGTCCAGTAGGTCTTGGAAGTCCATGGAAATGGAAATCCAATCTTTGCTTGAGAAACTGTTGGACATAAATGATTCAATGAGTAGATGTGCTGCATCTGCCGGACCAGCTACATCTGTAACTCAAAAGTTGGCTAGGCACAGAGACATTCTTCATGACTTTACCCAGGTGTGTTGATATTCATTTCTATTTTGCATAATCTAGTTTAAAGCTTCAACTTTGTATCATTTAAAAAAGAATGAATATCCAGCAATATAAATTGTTACAGAAGTATGTGTAGTTCATATACATGGCTAATGTGTCATATTCTTTGTTTGGTAGATGGATGGACATTGCATTCGAATTGACATGCTAAACTTGTAGGTTCTAAGAATTGGTGCAAATTTCAATGCTTGATGCAGGTTTAGAGAGAGAAAAAAAGTATATTTTCTTTTTAATTATTTGCCCATACATAGTTGAATTTATGGTTAGAAATTGTTAAAGAAGTTATTTACCCTGAGATCTCTCATGGGAATTTCCTCCAAACGGTCCTCTTCACAAGACTAAAATCCCTTTGCAATCTACTCTTGGCATTCTTTGTATGTGTCTAAACCACCTTAAACAATTATTTGTCATCTTTTTCGTGATTGGTGCTAAAGAAACATTTCCTAGTGTACAATCATTTTGTATTTTGTCTTTTCTTGTGTGGCCCCACATCCATTTTGTGATGTATAATTCGTTTAGGGTTTTATTTTCTCTCATTGTATTTTACTTTTGATGCTGTTATGTGTCATAAGCTGTACTATAGTTGTTGACAGCCATCACTTAGTTAGTTATATAGCTGTACTATATTTTACTTTTGTATGTCTCACACGATTGCATTTGCGTACATGCATATGAAGTGTGGGATAAATTTGTTCATACTTTCATCATCAGACACGAACCAACACGAGGCAGTTTCGGATTTGAACTTTGCAATACTACTCTCGATAATTATCCTGTAAATGAGTATGTTACTAGAATCAAAGCGCTTGTTGATTGTCTTCACGTAGATGGAGAATCAATAACATTGAGAGAAAATATGGATGCTATTCTTGAAGGTCTTCCGCAAGAATTGGATTTGGTCATCTCCTTAGTAGAAAGTTGTGTTGGAGAAATTATTATTGAAGTAGCGGAAAGTTTGATTCTTGCTCAAGAACTGTGTTTCAAGAAATACCGAAAGAATCATTCAATTGATACTACATTCTTGCCTTTGTTCAATCTCTCACATACCTCTTCACAAACTTAGAAACCTGATATTTATCCGAATTCCTCCAATAATTATGATTGAAATCCTATTTCTACAAGCCCTAATTACTCTAACTTTTGTGAATCAATCTGTTAGATGTTGTGGTAGACACGTCAACCAAGGTGAAGGTTGCAGTGGTAGAAGTGACTTTCAATTTCAGATTTGCTTGAGGTTCAAAGATTCAGCTTTCTTTTTTTATCAGTGGTTTAATCAGAATTTCCAGCTTCAATAGTCAATGACTAATATCCACTTTCGTGGTCACAACCTGAGAATTCATATTAGAATCCCTATTCAAACTCTTAGTGGTACCAAACCAATTAGATTCAGGAACCTCAGTCAAATGACTGGATTAATCCTCTACAAGGTACAAGACCTTGTCCACCACAAGCTTTAGTTGTCAACATTGACGTTCCATCTCCATCAAACTGGTTTCTAGATTCATGAGCATCATTTGATCTTACTAAAAACTTTCAGATCATTCAAGAAATCACTCTTTTTTGTGGTCCTGATAGAATCTTCAAAGGAAATGGTCAAGGTCTTGGCATTAACTCGTGGTGCCATGTATTTTTCTTTTCCCCTTGATCCCAACACTAATGGTGTTCTTTATAACTTATTACACGTTCCTTCTATCACCATAAGTCTCATTAGTGTTAGTAGGTTTGCACATGATAATAATGTGTTTTGTCTAGTTAAATCTCAGGAAAGCTAATAAGATCTTACTTCATGGCTTTGTTGGAGCTGACAGCCTCTATCAGTTTCCAAAACTGCAGTTCATCTCTCAAGACTCAACAGATTCATAAAAAAAAAATTCCCTTTTGTAAACCATACTATTTTGTGTGATTCCAATATCTCAAATAACGTTCTTGATTGGTATTGTAGACTAGGACACCAAATTTTTATGTAATGAAACTTGTTCTTCAAAAGTGCAATATTTCCATTCCTACTAAAGCTGCTATTCCCTTTTGTTCAGATTAGATTGTTGTATGGGAATAGCACGCAAATTACCTTCACATTTGTCTACAACTTAACATATTTCTCTTTTAGAATTGGTGCTCAATGATTTGTGGGGAACTTCGGTTTCTTCAAATTATAGTTTTTATTATTATTATTTTGCTAATGCTTATTCTTGGTTTACTTGGTTATACTTATTGAAAAGCAAGTTTTGAAGTTGTCTCTATTTCAAGCAATTTAAAACCATGGCAGAACTTTAGTTTAACACCTTTATCATATCTATCCAAACCAACTGCAATGGTGGTGAATTTAGGTCCTTTACTAATTACCTAAATCAGTTTGGCATTATTCATATGTCCTCATATGCATTACCAAAAGGGTGTCATTTAGAAAAAGCATCATCACGTTGTTGATTTAGGTTACTGTTCTTACCAAGCTTTCTTACCTCTCTCCTTCTAGGATCATGCTTTCTCCACAGCTGTTTGTCTAATAAACAAAGCCTCTCCTCATGACAACACTTTCTTAAAAACTTTTGGTTGTTTTTGTTTTCCTCTTCATAGACCTTATCATAATCAGAAAATTCAATTCATATCTCAAGAATGCTTATTTCTTTGGTATTCTACTTCTCATAAAGGCTATAAATGTCTCTCCCCTTCTAGTCCTCTTTACATATCCTAGGATGTTATTTTCAATGAAAAAAAATTTCCTTATACTGATTTTTTTTTTCAAAGCCTTTTTCATCCTCATCTAATAGTGTCAAACAATTGTCCTCTTACCCTAGTGTCTCTGCTCAAAGTGAATCCCTTGCACAAAAATGAATCCCTTCATATTACTTAACACAAATCTATTCCCTCACAATTAGCCAGTCACACCAATAATATCTCTATTAGAAAGTGTACTTTTAAGCATAGCTTAACTTCACAAAACCGTCATGTAAGGTAATATTTGCATTCACTTTTATACTATAATTTAACCATATTTCTATTCGATATGATATTTCTAATACACCCCCTCACACCGAGGACTGGATATCTTGAGTGTGGGATTAAAGTACTTGATTGCAGGTGACATGATAGACCCAATAACCTTTCTTGATAGACTCTGAATCTTAGAGAATGAACTTTAAGCTTAATTCAACCTCATAAAATTGACTTATAAGGTAATGTTTGTATCCACTTCTATACTATAATTTGAGCATATCTTTAGTCGATATGAAATCTTCAACAATCTCTAGTCTTATTGATAATCCTATTCTGTTATCTACACCTACTGACACATTATCTTGACCTCTGTGTCTCAGCCTATGAATTCCATTACTGTCCATGTTAGTTCACAACCCTTAAATACTCACCATATGCAAACTCATTCTAAACCAGGTGCTTTTAAACCTAAAGTACACCTGATCCATCTCCTAACACTTGTGGGACCTAAGAGTGCCAAAACTACTATTCAAGATCCAAAATGAGTTACTTACTTCTATGAATGAAATTTTTTCCAAAATGGGTTACTTCTATGAATGAAGAATTTTCAGCTCTCTAGAGAAATAATACTTGGTCACTGGCCCTCTTCCTCCTACAGGGTTCTTTTTGGTTGTATATAGATGTTCAGAGTGAAAGAAAATTCTGATAGATCTGTTTAGAAGTACAAGACATGGCTTGTTGTTAAAGGCTTCACTCAACAACTTGAATTTGGTTTTCTGAGACATTTTCTCCTGTTATAAAGCCATTTACCATTTCATATCATTCTGACTAAAGCTTTAATACACAAATCGTCTCTGTAACAGTTATATGTTATTAATGCTTTCCTAAATTCTTTGGTACAAGAGGAATTCTACATGACTCACCTCAAGGTTTTGAATCAACTGACAAGTCTTTTAGTCTGCAACTTAAATAAATTTATCTTGGGCTTAAGCAAGCACCACGATCATTGTTTGAGAGGCTCAAAATTACTCTACTGCAGTTTGGATTCACTGACAGTAAATGTGATCCTTCTTTATTCATCTACTGTAATAACAGAGAAACTGTGTATATGTTGATTATGTCATATTGTCACAGAAAGTTCTACTTCTACTCACAAATTAGTCACTCAATGGAATGCATTTTTCTCCCTTAACGGCTTGGTTCACTTGATTACTTTCTAGGATTAGAGGTCTGACAACAATCTAATGGTTCTCTTTTGCTCACTCAAACCAAATATATCAAAGATTTACTTGCTAAGACAAATATGATTGATTCAAAACTTATATCTACTCCTCCTATGATTTCTGGGTGCAAGCTGACAAATCTGGTTGAGATATTCTTTAAGATCCTACATTTTATAGATCTATTATCACTAGACCTAGGCTAAGTTACTCTATTAACAAGGTATGCCAATTTATGTCAGCTTTTCATGTGACATTCTCTTCTCTATCCTTTATTTGACATCCTTGATAATTTCCTTTTCATTTTGAAGTATTGATCTCAGATATTTAAACACAGAAACTTGTAATGTGACATCTTCTCCCATTTTTACTTCCAAGTCATATTCCTCTTGTCTCTTACTGAAAATGCATTGCATATACTTTATTTACTCCTGCTTAGGAGAATTAGGTATAAAGAACGAACAAAGAAAGCAAGGGTTAAAAGATAGCATACCTAACAACAATTGAATTGATATTAGTTTTTCTCCTACAATTTTTACTAAACATCCTAAGAATTTATTCCTAACGAACTTCAACTGCCCCTTCAAATTGATGCATGGATATCTATTGTGGCCAACATGCTTACAAGAAGTTCAAATTTAGGCTAGAAGAATTCTTTGGTGAGGATATTTTCAACTTGTTGCATAGTTTGATACAAATGCCATACAAACAGGCCCATATCTACCTTTTCTTTTTTGAAGTGTCTCTCAACTTCCAACCGTTAGTGGGTTGCTTTTCTGGCTCTTTGTTTAGTTTTGGCTCTGCTCTTGCTACCACAATCTCTGTTTTTTGCTTTGGTAACCAAGCTACCCCAAATGTGTAATAGCCTGCTATAGACCTTCTATCAGTGGTAGACCCTACCCAGTCAACATTTGTGTAGGCCTTGATTGTTGTTTGTGTCTGTATTGAAGAAAAGCCATTAACCTAATGCCCTCTTCAAGTATGTATGGATCTGATATACCACTTCAGGTGTTCTTGATAGGGTGAATGCATGAACTAACTTGCTAAACTTGTTGTAAATACAATATTTGACAAGTAAATCACTTCCTACTAATCTTAGACATTTAGAAGTGTCCAAATCCCCATTGTCATTCCAAGCTTTTGATTAGCGTCAATAGAGGTGTTCATTGGTTTAAAACCACTCATACAAGTTTCTTTTAAGTCTGGTTTAGAGAGAGAAAAATTCATTTTATTTACCTTGCAATTTGTACTTTAAGTATTCAAATTAAATAAGCAAACAAATCAAAATTATATCTTCAAAGATCATCTGAGATATAGGGCTTATGAGACTGGATTTTCTGAATAGGTTGTGTTGCTCAGCTGATCTACTATTTATAAACACTTTCTAGGTGATTACAATTGTGTTTACTAGATTAATGATGACTCTAGTTTGTAATTACATGTATGGTATGTTCTAGGTACAAGAATAGCTATGCAGATGAATCTGAAAATTAATTGCTAGAAAATTCATTTCTGCATTTAATTACTAATTCCAATAGTTTTTCTCCACGAGCGCATATAAGTAAAATGCTCTAAGCTTGGAGAAAATATATTGAATTCTCAAAGCTCTTAGAGATTCTGTGAAGTTGTCCTTTGAGATAGCTGGGATGGGGGATTGCTGAGACATCTGATGTAGCATCTGTAGCCAAATCCCTTGGCTGCAACCTTAGAATCATTAACTAGAATCTAGACTGATGAAATGAAGAAATTTCAGTACAACAATAGAAGAGAATAAGGAACCATTTTCAATAATGTGGTAAGAGACACCTAAATCAGTTGCCAACGGAATTTAATTATTACCAGATTGAGAGATGCAAGTTGTGGAGTCATAAGCAGCAGTATAAGTTGATCCCTGAGACTATTGACTGCTTATGCTTTTTATTGGTTAATTTGGAGAGTTGCATTTTAGTTTTGTAGGGATTATTTTCCAGGGATTCCATAAAGAGAATAACAATTTTCTTGGGTGTGTCCATTATTTGCAATATCTGCATTGAGGACAACCAGGTCTCCTCCTGCCTCATCCTCCATGAATGGATATCATGGCATAAGTCTCCTTTGGATCATTAGAATTGCTGTCAGATTTTGGTGGATGGGCTCAAAATAGTCAAATAACTATGTTATTAATTGAAGGAACCACTTGACCTTTTAAGACTTGGTCATGGATACTATCAAAATATGGATGTATTCCTGTCAAAACCAACACCATGTATTAATCATCAAGCTTGAATTTTATACCTTCAAGGGTATTAACTTCTAAAACAATTTAATTCTTTAATTGTAGATTGGATTAGATTGTATGCGGAGCCAGCTTTTGTGCTGAAATGATCTTTTGTAAGAACATAAAGGTCACACAAGAGTTATTGATATTTAAATGCTTATTAGGTAGGCTTTTCAACATATAGGAGATTTTCTTTTGAGCATTGCTTTTTAATTGACAATAATTTGGCCTTGTAAAAAATGGTAATAATTTGATCTCTTGTAAAAGCAAGAAACTGAGCTTTGTAGCTATGTTGGTGAAATATTAGCCATGGCTTCTACCACCAGTGAATATATTTGGCTCAAGCAATTTGTTAGAGAGTTAAGGTTTTTGGAGGTTAGTAGATGACCAAATAAGGCTACTTTGCATTTGCCTCAAATTCAATGTTATGAGGACCAACTAAATTGAGATAGATTGTCATTTCATTAGGGGGAGAAGATCATTGCGGGAGACATTGACTTGAATAATAATGAGAGGCAATAAAGAAATATATTATTAATTTCAATCATGCTAATTACATTCTCAACTACTCTATTTTGTAACGATTACATTCTCTTAGAAAAGGAAATAAAATCTACTAGAATGAATATGAAGATTCCAAGGAAATTTTATTTTAATTACTATAGGGATATTAGGATATTTTTATTCTAATAATTCCGTATATACAACACATTGTTACTCACTTTGTCACTTCTAATGATCAACTTGTAAATGTCTTCACTGACCGAGAGGTTCATAGATTAGTTGCATGTGTAACAAGTTAGGTGTATATGGTAATATGCTCCAACTTGATGGAAATGGTGTGGGGTGTTGGAAATAGTGTAAATAGGGTAATTGTGTTGATGATATATATACTTATGTAATCACGATAATTGTTTTTTTCTTCTTCTGTATTTATGATATATATTATATATAGATTTGAATGAAAGAAGATTTTTTATTCAATTGATTGATTTGAAATAGTACATCAACCTCTATATTTAGAGAACCCTAACCCTGAAGCAATAATTACAAAGAGATCTCTAGAATCTTCAAATAGCTTCTAGTAGTACACTTAATATCCTACTAACAACACTCTCCCTCAACCTAGTGAATGGATATTTGTCATTCCCAACTTGCATGTGAGATCATGAGATCATTCTGTAGTATTAAAGGAAAAGAAAGAATAAGGTAAATCCCTTGTGTATATTGAACACATAGGGTTATGTTTATATAGGAAAAGAAACATATGGGCTAAGCCCATTACATAAATATGATATCTATAATATCTAATAATATCTAATTATATCTAATAGTATCTAACACTCCCCCTCAAGCTGGTGCATATAGATCATATGTACCCAGCTTGTTACAAATGTAATCAATCCTAGACCCTCGTAAGGGTTTAGTAAAAATATTTGTTAATTGATTATTTGAATTAACAAACTCAGTCTTGATATCTCTTTATATAATCTTTTCTCAAATGAAATGACAATCAATCTCAATATGTTTTGTCCTTTCATGAAAAATGGGATTTGAGCTAATATGAAGAGCAACCTGATTATCACATATAAGTGTCATTTGAGTGACCTCTCCAAATTGCAATTCTTTATGTAACTGTTTAAGCCAAAAAAAGCTCACAAGTAGTCGAGGCCATAGCTTTATATTCTGCTTTTGCACTAGATCTCGCCATAACACTTTGATTCTTGCTCTTCCAAGAGATCAAGTTATCACCAATGGAGACATAATAACCGAAAGTTGATCTTCTATCAGCCCAATCAGCATCTGAATAACAAACAACT